>NC_060066.1:70367711-70667711 GCF_922984935.1 Meles meles
ATGAGAGTGTCTCTCCAGACCCTTCTCTTTTCATCCTAGAGACATTGAGCACTGATTGACTACCTCCCAAATTTCTCTCAAATGCCTCAGCTCCCTTCCATCCCTCACTCACCACTGCTGCTGGACCTCCATCATATCTATCATGTCTTTTGGATCACTGTTGACCTCCCTCCTCCTTCCCAGAGGTATTTGTGTCACCAGTGGAATGCACCGAAGACCACCCCATGGCCCTTCACTTTCCTGAGTAAAGAGGGGGAAGGACTGGAGAGGGAAAGGACTTTGTCCAAAATCACACAACTAACCAGAGGCAGAGGCAAGCTGGAACTCAGACTTGCTGCACATGAGGGCTGGGCACGTTCCAGCACCTTCCCTGCTTGAGGGTAAATCTTTGGATGTTCTTGGAAGGCATTCTCCCACCAGAAGCCTGGGGCAGTCTCTCTATCTCTACATCTCAGGCCCAAAATATGGTCTCTATTCACAAAGAAATTGTTGCTAGAGGAATAAATAAATGGCTACTTTTATTATTTTCCTTATTCCAATGTACCAATTTACCATTTAAATAGGCATTTCCAGATTTCTGAGTGTCATCCTCTCATGAAGGAACTATTCTTGATCTTAAGGAACTTCCATTCTAAAATTAAACAAGACAGACAGAGTAGATAGACACACAGAGAGAGACACTATGCTTTTCTTTTTTTGGTAAGGGCTGGGGGGGAGCGCAGAGAAAGGAGAGAAAATCGAAGAGGACAGAGAAAGATCAGCACTGTTTGGTGGATGGAAATAGCATGAGAGACAACATAGAACTTGATGAGATCTGGCCCCCAAGAGAAAGGATTTCAAAGCTGCACAACTGTTTATTTATTTTTGCATATGGGATCAGCCATTTTATGCGACTGATAAAATCAAGGACAATTAGACCAAATTGTGCTTTAATTTTGGATTGAAAGTGTGATTCTTCCACAGAGAACTCCCTCCTACAGCATCTGAAATTACTAACTAGCTGCGGAAGGCACATGGAGCCATCAGCCCGGGTAAGTGTGAGCTTATTGCTTGTCAAAAATGTAGACACTGATAAGATCCGGTGCTCCTGCAGGGGCATTAGAAAGTCTAGACAAGATGCAAATTAAGGTTGCACTTTGGGGAACATTATTTAAAACATTTGCTTGTTTACAGTTCATTCGACTTTGGAACTGAGGAAGACCCCAGAACCCCTGAAGTACCTCGGCTGCTAGTTTGGGTTGGGGAGTAATTGGGGCGGAGGAGGAGTAGGCAGGACACATTCGATTTCATTCTTCAAAATGTGCTAAGCCTCCCCTAAGCCATAAAAAAAAAAATCATCACCTTTCTTCTCTTTTCTACCTCTCCTTCCTTTGCCAACCTGGTCCATAGAAGCATAACATCCATGTTAAAAGTTTAAACCCTTTGAGGCCATAGATGCAGAGTGGGACCCCTCCTGACCTTACTTAACCGTTCAGCAGGACCTGGACAGCTGAGTTCTCTGAGCTTGGGGACCACATCTGCTAGGTGCTGGTAGTGATGGCATCTACCTTGCAGGGTATTGACGGATTAATGAGCTGACGTGTGTGGAGGCATTAGCACTATGCCTGGCACAAAGCCAGAGTTCAAACGATGCTTGGCATCACTATTGTGTTTGTGAGTTTATGACCATCATCATACAGCCTGTCATGCTTCTAGGTCTTCCTCCTGGTGCCCGCTAACTATTGCTTGAGAGGTTTCCTTCTTCTCTTGGTTGACCTTTCCTTTGGAAGTTTCTATCCCTGTTGGGATGCTGGGCCAGGATGGGTATTCTCACTGTGAGGAGTGTGGTACTCCATACATGTCCCTGTTTGGGCCCCCTTGGCCAGACAGAGATGAGAACAAGACTTTTCCCAGGTACAGCAGGGCTGGGTCCAGCCAGGGTCAGGAAAGTGTTGGTCAGAGTTCATCACTGGCCTTCTTCCCCTAGGCAGCAAGCTCTGAGCTCCTTGGTTAGGAAATCTTAATGGTGGAATGTAAAGCTTGCCACTTCCTGGAAGGGCTCAGGAATCTTGAAGGGACTGTGTAATGAGAGACGACCCAGCTGGGGGACACATGGGCAGGCCTTCAAAACCTTCCCTCTAAGCTCTAGGTTGGTTTTGGCCTTGGAAATTATGGCACTGCCCAATATCACAAAGCCCAATATCATCCAGGCCTTGCCTTCTATCCTTTTTGAGCCGTCTTTGACTCTCCCTCCTTCAGTTGAACCTGGATTTCTCTTTCCTTCAGGGGAGAGAGCAGCAGAGGCTGAGCAGGCTCTTGGTGAGGACAGGACTTTTGTGGGCAAATGGGACTGGATGGAGGAGCAAAAGGAAGACCCATTGAAGGACTTGCTGTCACCCCATCAGAAAGTTCCTGGAAGAAGCATTCCTTTGAGTAACACTACAGGGCATAGTTCCTGCCCTGAGGGGCTCATGAGGGGTGGGAGAGAGGGATTACTGGAAATGTGAGAGAGAAGCGCAAGGCATGCTGTAAGCCACAGGAGGGGTCACTGAAGGCTCTCAAGAGAAGGAAAGTTCTGGACAAGGATATCACTTACCTGTGAGCATGAGTTAGGGGTTACCCAGGTTACAGGTTGGTAGAAGGACAGTCTGGTATGGGTGTGTGTGTGTGTGTGTGTGTGTGTGTGCTGTAGTACTATGATCTATTTAGGGTGGCTGAAGGTGCAGTTGTGAAGGGAAGAATGTTAGGAAGTGGAGAGGTGGGCAAGGGCTATATCATGGTAGCCGTTAAAGGTCAATGTTACAGAATTGGGATTTTCTCAAGTTGGTGATTGGAAGCCCCTGGAGACACTGAGACAGGTGAGTGCTACAGTAGGACTGCATTTTTGACCAACTAAGACTGCCTTTGTCCCAGCAACACAGGCTTGGATCTCAGAGGGTCACACACCCAGCTGCTCTATTTCTGCTTTGGTAAATTGAGACCCAAGACAATAATTGTTTGTCCCTGCCTTTGCTTAGCAATTGAAGCAAAACAAGCTAGTCTCCTATGCCTTAGAGGCCCTTGAAAATGTATTTTTATTTTTTATCAGAGTAGTATATGTATATATATATCGGCTTAAAAATGCAAAGATGACTACGAAGCATAAATAGAAAACAGCTGTCACTGACCCATGTGTCTCCCTCCTAATTCTCATTCTTCAAAGACACTGTCTTCTGATATTTACCTCCATATTTGCAGGCAGCATTCATGGAATGCTTTTTCTTCAGTTTTAGATTTACTCCCATATATATACCATTGCCTCCTCTCCATTTTCTCGATATAGTTACATTACTGCTGTTAGCTAAATCAGTGGCTGCTTTAATGTTTTCAGCACAGCTGAGCCACCTGATACACCAGAACGTTTTTTTCAGTTTGCTTTTTGTCCTTCCTGGCATGAGTAATTGTCAGTTTGCTTTGTTTTTTAAGGAAACTATTGATGACTCATTCTAAAACTCTCCAACAGAGCCCCAAATCTCCTTTCATACCTTTGAATACAGCAAACCTTCTATAGGATTTCCCTCCTCCCTTTTTTTTCTGAGACATTCCTCCTGGACCCTCCCTCTCCTGTTCCAGGTAGGAGATGCTGCTTTCCAGACAGCTGCCCAGCTGGGTGGGAGTCAGTGGCGTGGGGTGCGGGGGGTACAGCTTCTTTTCACTCTCAGATTGGAAAAATCCATTTGCTTTCAGAGGCCCTTTTGGGAACCATCTGGGGACCCTGCTTCTTCAGAAAGAAGAAGCTATAGAAAACGTAAAAAAAAAAAAAAAAGCAGAATAATTTTTTATTTTCCTTGTATTTACACTAAAAACTCTCCTTACCCACATGCATGCTTTGGCTTTCTGAGGATGCAAAACCGAATCCCCTCTTTGGTTTTAAATCCACTAAAGCCTCTATTTTGCCCATCTGATTTATACAATGGCATATAAGAAATGCAGATATTATTACTTCCAGGTGCACACACAGTAATTTAACTAAATGCTATCAAAGCCTTTCTAAGTAAAAAGGCCTCCTGGGCTTGTTTTAGTGAATAGATAAAGCTAATTTGTAATTAGTACATTTAGTTGTTAATATGCAAATGAGGCCTGCTGTTATCTGTAATTAGCACCAAATTCTTGATTGCTAAGGATGCTGCTAAAATACTTAGAAAAGTCTATAATCCTCACTGAAGTCTCCAACTACCTGAGGCTCTCCCAGACCTCACTCCAGCCCAGATGCTCCCCACACCCGTGCTCCCCTCCCAGGGGTTCAGCTGCCTGCTGAACTCCTCCTCTCTGTTCCAGAAGCACCTTGAACTTACCTGAACCTGAACTCATTAAATTCTGTTCCCTCCCTACACCCACAGCCCCTTCTAAGAACCAGGGCTCTGATGCACCACTGTCTCCCTCTCTCCCTCCTCCTCCTCCATCAGGATCCCCCATCAGAGAATGCACCACCACCCAGTGAGTCACCCAAGCCAGAAATGCAGGCTTCATCCTGAACCCCTTCCTCTCCTTCTCCCTCTGCGTCCCATCCATTTCCAAGTTTGCTGCTTCTTATCCCACCCACTGTCACTTCTCTAGGTCAGGCCGCCCTCTCCCCTCTTCCTGTAGTCCCCCCTCCTTTCTCTGCACTCCCGTTTACTGCCCACATGGCATTCAGCATGATTTTTCCAGACCGCCTCCTCACTTTACATCGTTCAGGTCTTAGTTCTGACATGGCATCCACTGGGAAGAAAGATATCCAAGATCCCCAATCCCCGGGTCTGACATAAGCGCCCCTCAACCCACTCCCATATCGCCTCCCAGCATGATGTCACCTGCTCACCTGTCTGCTTTACTCCTTACAATAGGGGCATGTGTTACTGCCCTCAACAACAGACACTCAGTAAACCATCCACAGATACTTGTCAAACAAACGACTGAGTTGGTCTTCTCAGATTGGTTTTAAAAGGTCCCCACCAATGTTTGCTATTTGATTCATTTCTTTGCAAGTTGACTTTGCCTTAACCTTTATGGATTGGTACTGAATGCTGAATTAGAAAGGTCTGAGTGACGGCATCAGGGAAATACAAATCAAAACCACAGTGATATACGACCTCACACCAGTCAGAATGGCTAAAATTAACCAGTCAGGAAATGACAGATACTGGTGAGGATGTGGAGAAAGGGGAATCCTCCTACACTGCTGGTGGGAATGCAAGCTGTGCAGCCACTCTGGAAAACAGATGGAGGTTCCTCAAAAAGTTGAAAATAGAGCTACCCTACAACCCAGCAATCACACTACAGAGTATTTGTCCTAAAGATACAAATGTAGTGATCCAAAGGGGCACGTGAACCCCAATGTTTATAGCAGCAATGTCCACAATAGCCAAACTATGGAAGGAGCCCAGATGTCCATCAACAGATGAATGGATAAAGAAGAAGTGGTATATATACACAATAGAATACTATGCAGCCATCAAAAGAAATGAAATCTTGCCATTTGCAATGACATGGATGGAACTAGAGAATACTATGCTAAGCAAAATAAGTCAATCAGAGAAAGACAATTATCATATGATCTCACTGATATGAGGAATTTGAGAAACAAGACAGAGGATCACAGGGGAAGAGAGGGAAAAATGAAAGAAGATGAAACCAGAGAGGGAAATAAACCATAAGACTCTTAATCTCAGAAAACAAACTGAGAGTTGGAGGGGAGGAGGGTAGAAGGGATGGGGTGACTGGGTGATGGACATTGGGGAGGATATGTGCTATGTTGAGTACTGTGAATTATATAAGGCTGACGATTCACAGACCTGTACCCCCGAAACAAATAATACATTATATGTTAATTTTAAAAAGACCCAAAAGTGATAAAAAAAAAAATATTAAAGGCCTGAGTGAGCTCTTGTGTATGCTCTTACTGCTGCCCCCAGGTAAACACACAGCTCACCCCAGGAGGGTTGGGGTCCCCCCACCTCTGGGCTTTGACACCTTGGATCAGTGGGCTTCCCTGTTGGACTTGGGGGGCTTCAGAGGTGCGGGCAGGGGGCCGCCAGCTCTGCCCCCTCCTGTGTGATTCCAGCCTCCATCCCCATGTGCAGCCACCCAAATGCAGATGAAGTCCTTTGATGGCAGGCTCTGAAAACCAAGGAAGATTTTTCTCTCTGGTAAGAACATTTGAAATAACATCTTTTCAAGTGTGTTGAAGATCAGAATATGAATAAGATGGGGGTGTGGTAGGAAGGAGTAGTGGAAGGAGGGGCTGGGCCTCTGCAGCTTGGTCTGTTCTGAAAGGGGTGGTGGTGAAACTTGCTTTCTTTTCTCCACAAAATGACAAAATCACTGTGGGGACATTTACAACCAGAATCTTTTCGACATTTTTAAATCTCTGAAATCATCAAAAAGAAAACATTCTGCCATGTGCGTTGGCACGGGAAATGCTTTATGGTGTGGGGTTGTCTAAAAGACACGAATGGAGCCTGGTTAACTTCATCAAGATCTCTCTCAGAGATTTGGGGTCTTTGAAACATTACGTACAGTCTCCTGGGCAGCATGTTTGCCATGTGGAAGGTGGGGGAGGGTGAGGGTACTTGATTCTTATATACCAGTCACTGCATACAAGGCCAGCATGTCAGGTTCACATCTTTCCTCTTGGAACCAAGGGACAGGGACAGCAAGGAAAATATTCGAGGTGTGGGACACCATCCGACCACCATTCACTGACTTAAATCAGCCCACCCAATTGGGTGCTGGAGGCCAGCCCTGGACTAAGAATCTAGGAGAATGAAGGAGCCTCCGCTTTTCATTCAGGACTAGGAATGGAGCCCAGCGACTCTGGTGGGTCACAGAGCCCTTGGCTCCCTCACACCCCCTGCGTCTTGTGGGTGGTGACTTACTGAGCAAAGTTCATGAATAAGCACTTGGTCTGGAAGGTAAGGAAACCATAATCCCTAAGTCCCAGTGAGGGGGCAAGCAAATTTTACCATTAAGTCGCTTGGTCACCTATAAATAAATCGCCTACTTCCCCCGTTCTCCCCCTGACATTCCTTCGGGGCCATCAGTCCAGCCTCAACATTTGCTGCCCAGTTCACTGTCCCTTAAGATCCAGCGTGATGCAAAATCCAGCAGCCACCTAGCATTTAATGACAACTCCCAGCAAAGACACGCTGAGGGCAGGGACAATTTTATGTTGCTGGTACACTGTTCCTTGTGTGGAGGATCAAAACTGAGGGAGAAATGGGGCCAGAGCCTGCAACTCCAGCTTGGAGGATGAGCCTAAGTGGACAGTACAGCTAGAATCTGAAACAGACTTTTCAGCACAGCGTGTCCCCAGACCGTGCCCTTCCAGGATGGACTAAACAGGCTGGTTGTGAAGCAACAACGTGAGGCATAACATTCATGTCTAAGAGGGGCTCTGAGTAGAGGAGAACCCCACATGACAAACATAGGTTGGTCACTCCATTTGGATCTAGGAGACAAGGTCAGCTTTATGTTGAGGATTCTTTTTCTGTCATCTTTACAGATGCTCACAGAAAGCCCTGATTACTTGCTGGGGGCCAAGAATAAGGGAGTCACCTGGCTAAAAGTATTTCATGGCAGTAAGCACATGTAAGTGACTGTCCTAGTTCCATCCCAGTTCCACACAGTTCTCACAGGGCATGCTCAAATACCCCAACTGCAAACTTGTCCAAAAAACTGCTTCTGGATTGCCGAACCCTGTGAGTATTCATTAAGCAAAACTCTGGACCATTCCAGAAAAAAAAATGTACATATACACAAATTTTACTTATAATTCCCCCCTGAAACAAGACCTTTGGTGCTCAGTGATAGCTTCCAGGTGAATTATGGTTTAGGAGTTGACAAAAAAGTCCCTCCAAAAGGAAAATCCTTGACTGTAGTAGTGTGGGAAAGATTGAGTTCTCTTTGAACACATTATAAATTATTTTTTCTCCAAACTCAAATTATTTACAGCTTCTCAGGAATGTCTCTGTCACTTGTGGCATGACAAACAACGTCTGCCTCTGAGGGAGAGGGCTGGAAGGACCTGGTTTTCTCCAGAATGTACATCAGCTGCAGTCCTGATTCCCCTCAAGAGATTGTCTGAGTCGGGGGTGTCACTGACGTTTGCTTGGGCATCTTGTCCACTCCTGGTAATTTATCTGAGCAGCGTTTGTCTATGGTGTGTATGGTGACCATGTTCCTAATGAATTTTGTGCAGGTTCACTCCCCCTGGCACAATTTACGGCCGACTGATATATGGGGCTGTGATTTGGTGTGGCTGGAGCACACATGACCTCACAGCCGGAAACAAGGTTCCAGGGGGTCGGCTCCTCCTTTCCATCTGTTTGGTCACCACCTCTTCCTTCCCAGCACCCCAGAGGCACTGACCACGTGGTCACTGGAGCTAGACATCTTAAGAATCCCTGTCCAATCCAGATTCTTCCCGGGGATGATAGAACAGTTCCCCAGGTGGCAGCTGTAAGATGGGGAGCTGCTTGGCAGGGCCTTGGTTGGCCCCATGAGGAACTGACAGAGGACAGCCAGGCTTACCACTTACGATGCGCTGTAAGCTTTCTGCTTGGGCGTAGAGGGGCTGAGAGCCAACTCTGCCATCTTTGTGCCACCTTGCCCAGAGGATACAGTTTGTCCCATCCCACAGAGGCACTGTTTGGGGGATGAGGACCTAAGAATGACCCCCTGTGGTGGGTGTGATGAGGAATCCAGGTCAGGAGTGGCGAAGGAGGGTCCTAGGAGTGTGTTCCCACCAGACAGCTGTCAGGGCCTGAGGCTCCACAGTAAGAACAAACAGAACAGGACCCAGCCGTCTGTTTGGTACTGGTACTTGGGGCCGGGGTTTGCTAGAGCAGCCAAAGAATTCAGGCCTCTTCCACGAAGGCACTGCTCCCTGCCAGGAATGCTCGAGCTGGTGGCAGATGGGAATCAATATTCTTTCTGCATACGAGTTGCTGCAAATCATTTTTCCAGGGTTTTCACACTAGGCACCCTGTCTTCTCGGTCTTGGGGTGAGTTACGAGAGAACGAGGTCTTCTATGTTTTTAAGGTCCACCCCTGACACCAAGCCGGGCCCTGAGCCAGCAGAATGGTGTGTCTGGGCTCATGCCTTCCTACCTGCAGTCATGAGTCCCCTGGAAATGTGTTTCTATCCCCCACCCCCCACCCCACCCCCCCAAATCTGAAATGACTAGAACACTCCCTGCCCTGAAGGCCCATGTCAAATGCCACCGAGAGGCCACGTGGAGAAAAAAAAAAGTGGTCAAGTCACAGCTCCACCTCTTCCTGGCCACGTGATCTTGGGCTTTCTGAGCCCCCATCCACTCCCCCCTGTCCAGTGGAGTTAATAATGACTTCTTCCCAGGGCTCCTGGGAGCGTTGATCACGGGCTGGATGTGGCGCATTCACTGCAAAGTTCTCCACAGTGTCTGTCCAAGACGATGGCCCTTCCTCCAGGCAGCAGTATTCCAGAGCCAACCAAGGGCCCCCTCCCCCTCTTTCAAACCTCCCCTTGGTATCTCACTCTTCGTCCACCTGGTAGCCCTGATCTCGCGTCTGTGCAGTGCGTGCTTGCTGGCTGTCCGCCGCACACCCAGCCTCGGCCCCCTAAACACCCCCTGCTTAGCTTGTGGGGTCACACTGACAGCTAGCTCAGAGGGACCCACGCTAGAGCCTCAGCAGCATATTAGGATTGCTGCCTGGGCTACGGGATAAATATTTTAAATTCCAATGTGAAAAGACGCACAGAAACACACCAGCAGTGAGGTTTCCAACTTGAAGTTTTCCTCTGCAACAAAACTGTGTTTCTCTATTAGCAGCAGGTTTAGCCAGCCATGTAATTTTAAACAGCCTGAAAAATTACCATAGATTCCAAAGCATTGATTTTCTGCACCACAGTAACATGTTAAATCTCTTTTCTGAAGAAGACAAAAGAGAACGAGAAGAATCAACTTGCAGTCCAAAGGGAGGGGGAGTGGGGTGGGGAAAGGGGTCCTTACACAACAAAATTAATTTGGTAAGTTGCCGATTTTTATTTATTTTTTTTAAAGATTTCATTTATTTATTTGACAGACAGAGATCACAAGCAGGCAGAGAGGCAGCCAGAGAGAGAGGAAGGGAAGCAAGCTCCCTGCCAAGCAGAGAGCCTGATGCAGGGCTAGATCCCAGGACCCTGGGATCATGACCTGAGCCAAGGCAGAGGCTTTAACCCACTGAGCCACCCAGGTGCCCCAAGTTGCTGATTTTTAGAGTAGATGACCTGTGAAGGACATTCTGCTTCCAGCCAGGAACCTTGTTATGTAAGAAGGGCAAGCTCAGTTGTGCCTCAGAGAAGAGGGAAACGGAGGAATCCGAGGCGGCTAGCGTAGATGGCTGAGTGACATGGCCCGCGAGGGGCCCCTAGGCCACCCCGGAGCCCCAGGCCCCCCAGAGGCATGAGCGGGGAGCCTGAGAGGGCCCAGGTTTGCATTCGCTCTAGGTTACTGAGAAGGCAGACGCTGTTGTCTCCTGATCTGGGTCTTAAGGAGTCCGGTCAGCTTTGAGTTAGACTTGTTCCGTTATTGACACTACAGGTTTAAAAATGGAGTGTTAGTTTTCCAGCTCAGAAAACATCACCTTGGGCTATGTGTGAGGATTTAAATGTATAACCACCATTCATAATTTTTTCCAAGCCAACCTTGTTATTGCGACCTTTAGTCATCTTGTTATACCCAGTACAAAATGCTCAGAGCTAAAACAGTTCAGTTATAACTTTGGGGGGGAAAATCCCACTGTCCTTTACCCTGTCATCTCCTGACTGCCCCCACCAAAAAAAAAAAAAAAGAGAGAGACCTTAGAACTTCTATACTTGGTTTCAAACTCAAAACAGATTTTTTTTATTTATTTATTTTTAGAATGCATCAGTTAAATCTGTTCATCTTTTTTGAGTTGAGGGACTGGAAGAAATCACACATCATTTCTGATGTGATATACCCATGGGCGGTTTTGCATCCTATCCAAAGATAGCTCAACTTCATTTTAAGATGTTTTGCCTTCTATGGCAATCAAAATCAAACTTTTCTAAGTAGACATGTGCTTGTAGGTTACGCAACTCTGAGCATCCATCAGCAGTGCATGTGGACTTTGCTTCACCTTGAATAAACTTCCAAGCCCTAGAGGTATGTGTGTGCACCTGCGCTCCTCATGGGCATCTGGGCACCTCCTGTTGCTCAAGCTCCAGGGTGAAAACAGGGTAAAGGGCAGTCACATCTGGGCTACCTACAGGCTTTGTCCAAGGTCAGATTGTCTGCCTACCTGGAGGAAATCCTTTTTTCCTCCCCATCTTTATCTTCACAGGGAACAATGCCAAGGGAACAGAGAATCAGAAAGATGGGGACCAGCTGTGCTAAAGTCACCTAGTATTTCTGGGTCTCACTTTACTTACCTCCAAATTGGACCAGATGCCCCAGAAGATGACTTCCAGCTCAAACTCCATCTCATGCTTTTCTTCTCTCTGGGAGGATCCCAAGAGGTGATCAGGGGCCAGGAGGTAGCTCCCCACCCCCAACCCACTGCTGCAAACTTCCTCCAGCCAGCTTCCTGCCGGTTGTTACTCTTCCCCTGCTTCTTGCCCCAGGCCAGTGTCATCCCTTCTGCTTGCCTATCTGGGCTTCCTCTTGCCTTGCAACCCACAAACACCCCTTCCACTGGATCCCATCGACAAGAAATCTGGGGAAATGTATTTGTAACCAGGACAAGCTCTAGATAAATATTGGTCACTGTTTCTTGGCAACTTATCATAATTATCACAATTATCATAAATTCCCTTAGAGTCATATTAGTTTCCTCAAACTTTCCGCTTACTCCTTCTCCTAAATGAAACTGGATCTAACTGTAATACTTTTTTATTTTTGCAACACTTTTAAAGGAGGCTTTTGCATTTATTCAATTAAACTATTCACCACCTAATATTTTTTATTTTATTTTATTTTATTTATTTGACAGAGAGAAATCACAACTAGGCAGAGAGGCAGGCAGAGAGAGAGAGAAGGAAGCAGGCTCCCTGCGGAGCAGAGAACCGGACATGGGGCTCAATCCCAGGACCCTGGAATCATGACCTGAGCTGAAGGCAGAGGCTTTAACCCACTGAGCCACCCAGGCGCCCCTCGCTACCTAATATTTGTTGGGCTGAAGAAACGCTTGTTGAGTAAGCGAATGGACAAATGTACCTTGTTGGTGCTATGGGAGATTTAGGAACAAACAGGCCCCCTCCCCAGCCTTTAGGAGGACAGTCTATCTATGGTGGTGGAAAGGATCAAACACGCACAAAAACAGCTGGAATCCTAGCAGTGCCACTACTCTTGTTATAGCAACACAGCTTGTAAATATGGAAAGACAATACTAGCTGAATAGTAGTTGGGAAACAGCCACTTCCCTAATCACCCGCAGCAAATTCCTCCTCCGGGTTATGCTGCCTCTCTGTGGTATTCCCAGACCTCCCTACAACCTAGCAACCAGGGAGGAGTAACACCTGGTTTGGCAGGGAATGTTCGGTATGCTCTTCCGGAGCTGTCCTGATTTGTCAGCACCAGTGGTTGTCAGTTGGTTAATATTTTGACTACTACTAAGGAATATGAATAAACCTTTGGGGGGGGGGGGGTGCCAAAAAGAAGCGATAAAAGCAGTTAAGCAAACAAAGGAGATATTGGGAGACTTGGTTCCATTCTCAGCTGTACAGGGGGTACCAGCCATAAGTCTGGCCATTCAGAGAGGGCATTATATTTCCTGGCCACAGGGACTGGTTCAGTAAGGGACAAATGACCTGTCCGATGAAATGAAATGTAATGAAACTTTCTGTGGGGCTGTTAGTAGATAGATAGTTGCTCTTTATGATGGATGTGAATTGAGATGTGATTTTTTTAAAATATTTTATTTATTTGATAGACAGATCACAAGTAGGCAGAGAGGCAGGCAGAGAGAGAGAGAAGGGAGGAAGCAGGCTCCCCGCTGAGCAGAGAGCCCCATGCAGGGCTCGATCCCAGGACCCTGAGATCATTACCTGAGCTGAAGGCAGAGGCTTTAACCCACTGAGCCACCCAGGCGCCCTGAGATGTGATTCTTGAAGGACCATAGGAAGCCCAGTGAGACTTGAATTTAAGAGTTGCAAAACTCCTGGATCAAGCCATTCCTGAAACTCATTCCTGCCTTCTGGACTATAATCTAGAGTGGGTAAGTTTGCTTTCCTGTCATTGTATAACAAAAAAGTCCTGATACTGGTGTGAGGCAGCAAAGAAAATACAAGTGTAGGAGAGATGGAAGGCAGTGCCCTGCCATTTTCAGTGTAGCATGGCTCTATACTCTGATCTTTCAATCTGGTCTCACTCTCTCCTATCCATCCAAGCCATCATACCCTTCCAATTTTGCTTGATTTCTTGCCCAATGTGGGGTTAAATCCTTCATCTTTTCAACTTTCCTCTGTTTTCACTTTGCCAATCTCCAATCCTTGGCCATCAGACAATGTTCCCAGCCCTTTTCACGTCATGGCAAACACAGAACATGATAATCTTGGGGGGAACCCTGGGGTAAGCTAAAGCATTAAAGGTGTCTATATGGGTCTTGATGGGGAAGGTCCATTCAATTTTCTTCAGATTAAAAAATTGTGGTAAAAAATAGAACAAAAAGTCTTAGGGAAGACTACAGCTTTATATGAAATTTCGAAGTAAAATCATTTCAAAATGTTAAATGAGAACTTTGAGCTTGCTCCCATGAACATACCTTTTTAATGTCAGGTTTACTGCTTTAAATGCTGTCCTAAAATCCTGACCAAAACTTTTTAGTAATAATCTCTTCAGCTTCTTGGTAGTCACTATCAATGAGAAACCTTGCACAAGTGGGGAATAAAAAAATTAAAGCCATTTTTTGGGGCAACCTTTCAAAAATGTCAACTGTCGAAATGATATTTAAAGAATCCAGTCACGTTCCATTTTTCACTTCTACATATAAATTCATGGGGATTTCTTGATGACATTACTTATGATAAAGCAAATGGACTTCCATTCCAAGACAATTATTTTTACATAAATTATTTCTACATAATGATGAAGACCTAATGTGCAGAATGCATGTGCATTGTTAAAGAGGTCTCCTTGTACCTAAAATGGATGCCACCACAGTAGTTTGTCAGTCACAGTAGACAGGAATAGCTGACATACAGGAAGGCAGGGACAGCACCACTCCTTAATGCCCTTGTCGTTACCAGGAGTGGGGGGTGGGGGGTGGGGGGGTGGGGGTGGGGGGGTGGCCAATAGCCCAAGCTGTGTGCTCAGGTACTCCATGGGCTCTCTGTCTGGGCAGGGCAGTGTCACGCTCTGGGACCAGCCTCCCCCCCACATCCCCCCATCTCCACGGTGGAGCAGCAGCCTCCTGGGTACTTAGGTTGGTCCTGAGCTTTCACTTGCAGGAATCCCCAGGTTCTCCCTTTCAGGAGCCCAGAGACATCATTCAGCTGGAGGCAACCATCCAGCACCCGCCCTGAGCCTGAGAACTAAGAAGATCAACACCTCTACAGCAGACCCATAAGCCCCTGGTCACCCACATGGGCATCTTGATACAGGGGATGGGTAACTGTCTAGACAGGTCATCATGGAGTGAATACATGCCATCACCACTACCCTCAGGAATATTCATTCATCTGTTGATAGATTAGCCCCAAACCCCACCACTTCCATCTCCTCATATTCTGTCTGGTTTTTCCCTTGACTTTACCCATCCCCATTCATGCTTCTGAAGGTTATCTATCTGCCTACTCTTTTCCAGTCCTTCACTCTCCATGACTTGCTCCTAGGACAATTGGAACTATTTTCTGCCTCCTCTATCAAGACATCCTTCTCTCTCTCAGCTCCTGCAGGCTGTACCTTCTCAACTTTCTTTTCTTTTCCTTGCTTTCTTGATCTTTATTGGAACTTATGTCTTGATGCTGTACTTTGTCATTTTTTTCTTCCATCCACTAGCTGGAAGTTGCTGACCCTCTTTTTAGTCGATACCTTCTTCTCACCCTGTTTTATACCATCACTTCTGTGTGAACAAATTTCAAATCTTGCCAGCAGTCTGACTGTCTGAACCCCATTCTAAATTTTGCCTCTGTCTTTGGGTAGTTCCTTCTGAAACTCCTGGTGGCACCCCCCACTCACCCTGCTCTGAAGCTCCTTCTCCACCCCAGCCCCACGTCAGCTTTTCCTTCTCACATCCCTGTTTCTGGGAAGGGCCCCACCATTCCCCCACCTTGATTCAAACCCTTGAAGGTAATCTTGGCTTCTCAACTGATTATTGAATCCTGATGATTCCCTCTCCTGTATGCCTATCCCATTCCTCACCTCCATTTCTGTATATGCTATCCTATTCTAGGTTCTTTACCTCTCAATGGGATTATTACAGTAGCCTCTCAGCTTGTCTATCACCTTGTTTTTCTTTCTTCTGCCACCTTGGACAAATTCTCACAACTCCCATGTATAAAAGCTTTTAATAGCTCTTCACTGTTGATTATATTGCGCCTAACTTCTTAGCCAAACATTCAGATCCCTTCATAATCTGTTCCCAGCCTATCTGCACAACCCTAGTTCATTTATAGACTTAGAAATATTTATTAAACTTCTATACTTTGTGCCAGACTGGCCTAGGCACTGGAAATACCGCAGTGAAGGAAATCAAATTCTCAGTTCACATTCTAGAACTTACATTCTAGAGAAGAGAGTCAGACACCAGGAAAACATGTAAACATGTTGGATAAGTGCTTGTGGAAAAATGAATTAGGGTAAGAGGGTAGGTAGGTGGTGATGGGAGTAGCACTTTATTTTTTATTTTATTTTTTTAAGATTTTATTTATTTATTTGACAGAGAGAGAGATCACAAGTAGGCAGAGAGGCAGGCAGAGAGAGAGGAGGAAGCAGGCTCCCGGCGGAGCAGAGAGCCCGATGCGGGGCTCGATCCCAGGACCCTGAGACCACGACCTGAGCCGAAGGCAGCGGCCCAATCCACCGAGCCACCCAGGCACCCCTATTTTTTTTTTAATTTGTATTTATTTACTTGAGAGAGAGAGAGATGAGAGAGTGCACACAGAGGAAGAACCAGGCTACCTGCCCAGCAGGAACCCGACTTGGGGCGCGATCCCAGGACCCTGGGAAGGCAGACACTTAACCGACTGAGCCACCCAGGTGGGGAGTAGCACTTTAGATGGGATGGTCAGCCAGACCTTTTTGATGAGGTGGAATTCATCTAGATAATTAAATGAAAGGACAATGAGCCTTAGGAATAGCTAGGTGAAGGGCATTTAGGTTGTGGGAAGAAAAAGTTCAAAGTCCTTGAAGCAGGAACATGCTTGGCAAGATGAAGAAACCACAAGGGCACCAATGGGATGCACAGAGTGAGCAAGGAGGAGGATGAGAGGTGAGCTCTGAAGAGGAGGCTGGGGGCTATGTTATGTATGCTTTGTGGGCTATGGTATGCATTTAGAATTTAATTCTGAATGAGGTGGAAGGCACTGGAAGGTTCTGAGTAGTTGAGTGACATGTTCTAAAAAGTATTACAGACAGCTGTGTAGAGAACAGAGGGAGGAGGGGATGAAGGAGAATGAAAACCAGGAGACCAGTTAGGAGACTATGGCAACAATGTAGGCAAGAGATGGGATGAGAGACGTTGTAGAGGTTGAGAAGTTGTCAAATTCTGGTTACAGTTTGAAGGTGGTGCTGACAGCATTTGCTGATGGATTGGACATGGAGTGTCAGAGAAGAAAAGAATCAAGGATGATTCTGAAGCAACTGGAAAAGTGCAATTGTCGTTAAGCTCTACAAGAAGACTGTGGGAAGAGAAGCAAGTCTATGGGGGAAGGAAAGTTCAGTTTGGGGTGTATTAAGTTTGAAGTGACTATTAAACATCTAAGTGAAGATGTCAAGCTGTCAGTTGGATATTTGACTCTAGAATTCACAAGCAAGATCCAGGCTAAAAATAAATTTAGATATTGTTTGTGTATGGGTGGTATTAGCATTCAGGGACAAGGAGAGATCTCCTCGAGAAGGTCTACATTCTCTGGCTACACATACACAGAGGCCAGTGGACCGAACCTGGGTCACTATAACACTAGGAGGCAGAGATGGTAGAAAGGGCTCAGCAAGGGAGACCCTATAAGTAGGAGGAAAGACAATCAAGACACTATGGTGGCTTGGAAGCCAAGGGCAGCAAGGGTTCAACAAGGAGGGGAAGTTTGTGATTTGCTTTCAAGTAATCATATGTGTGTGTGTGTGTGTGTGTGTGTGTGTGTGTGTGTGTGTGTGAAGGGAGATGGGGGACTTCCTTCAACAAATAGGAACTACGACAAACTGATCACTGCTAAATATGGGTAGATGGGACGTCACTGTACATTTTCCTTACTTTTGTATATGGTTGACATTTCCCTTTAAAAAGAGTAAAAGAAAGAAAGAAAAAAAAAAAGAAGAGAGGCGGGGAACCAAAAACAAAACAACAACCAGAGAGTGAGAAGCTGATAGTTCTGAGAGGTCACTTCGGAGAGTGGATTTGACCCTGTAGAGGGCACTGCTGGTGGTGACAGGAGCATTCTCAGTAGAGGCAGAGCCTGTTGGCAGAGGGTGCAAAGGAGGGGCGCCTGGGTGGCTCAGCTGGTTGAGGGTCCGACTCTTGATTTCAGCTCCAGTCATGACCTCAGGGTTGTGAGATGGAGCCCCGATTTGGGCTCTCTGCTGAGTGTGCAGGCTGCTTCAGACTCTCTTTTCCTCTGCCCTCCCTTGCCCCCAACTTGCACGCTCTCTCTCTCTCAAAAAAAAAAAAAAAAAAAGAAAGAAAGAAAGAGAGAAAATACAAGGAAAGCAGAGAGACTGAGCAAGTGCAATCACCTCCTAGGAATCTTGCAGGTAAAAGGACCAGAGAAAAGGGTAGCTGGAAGGAGATCAAGGGGCCCAGGGCAGCTGCTTTGTTGGTTAGCTTAAGTCAGAGATATTACAGCCAGATTTCCTTCCCCTGTCTTTCATACAAGCCTTAGACAATTTGCTCCAAAGCAACCCTCCCCACGTTCTTTGTCTGCACCTCCCTGCCCATTCACCCTGCCCGTCCACGAAGGTCTGGAACACGTACACCTCCTACGTCATCCCAATTGTATGTGATGTGTCCAGGCATACAGACTCTACTTACACACAGAATTTTCAAGAAATTTTTTACAGGAGAGTTTCAGTTGTCAGGTGGCTCAGCTAGGCTCTCTCTAGCAGCCCTCATCATTGATGTGTATCAGAGCACACAGTGTGTTTAGACTGGAGATCAAATCTACACAATGTTCCCCTGACAGCTTTCAGAAGGGAAGCAGAACTTCTACAGAAACTATAAAGTTTCTTATTCCTTTAGATCCTGGAAGATAGCATTCAATAGTAGCAACAAGAATAATATCTTTTACATGCCTTTCCCACTCTGAAAGATGTGACTAGAAGCACCAATTTACACTCAGGAATCACAGAGTGGTATTTATTTTTAAAACTAACTGAAAAGCCTCAGCAGTTACCGGAAGATTTCTCTTTGAAAACATCAGAAGCTGGGCAGGAGTAGGTGGGGAGGGAGAAGGAGCCTCCTAGCTGAAGACGTGGCAGCCTCAGTGAAGCTGCACCAAAAAATAAGATGTGATTCAGAACACGACTTTCCTCACACCTCCCCTCAGAATATCTCACGGCCAGGAGACCAGGGCAATTTAAGATTCCTCCTGCTGAGAAGTTTCCTCAGAAGGCAAAAGGCAAGAACAGACAAGACACTTCTAGTCAGGATTAAATACAAGACACATTGTAGATGGCCTCTGAAGAAATTCTGAAGAAATGAGATGTTTTCAGAGCTGCTATTATGACGAAAAGGCCGGGGTGACAAAAAAAATCATGCTTGTATAAGCTAAACTGAGGGAGACGACAGCAAATATGTCTTGAGTCTCAACAGCAAGTACAACAGGGCATTTGTACATCCTGCCTAAACACGACTGAGGGCCCGCTGCTGTTATACACCCTGTGTTATGGGCCAAGACCCTTGTCTCGAGAGGAGACGGGCAGAGACTATCACGATACAGTTTGAGATCGAAGAGGCTACCTATGGCAGGAAGGCCCCTTCAATCCTGAGATGAAGGGAGTTTGGGGTCTCTGGCAGAAGCAGGAGCAGCACCATGAGGAAAGATTCCTGGGTTTAGAGAACATGGAGTTCTAGGCACACAGACACAACCCAAATGTGAATACAGGCTGCAGCCAGATCATGGAAGGCCTCTAACATCTCGGACCAGAGAGCTCTTCCTGGTGAGCAACAGCAGGAACAGGTCTGCAGTCTTGAGAGGTCATTCTGGTGGCAGCGTTCTAAAGGAAAAACAGACTGTGCACCAACTTCAAAGTTGTGTACATTGGTGACTCTATGGGTCTGATTTGTTGTCATATTCTGTTTTTCTGTGCTTTATCTGCCTATGCTTATTTTTGTACCTTAAACAGCTGAGGGGTTCATTCTCTCCAGGTAGGTTTCAACATTCAGACAATTCATTTTGCACCTGTATGCCTTATATCTCAATGGCATGATAGAATGAACAATTGCGAGGTATATGTAAATTCTCGCTATGCAAATGACCTTGGGCTACAGAACCAGGGGGGTTTTCTTGCCCCTCTGCCCGCTTATGAGCTGCCTGGAATTTCACCTGTGCAATGAAAAAGTTTTTGCCTGGGCCATGAAAAAGTATTCACCAGTTTGGGGTGAAATGTAGAAGCAAAGGACCACATAGAGAATCATAAAACATGTAAAGACACACCTTTTCTTTTAAATTATGTCCTACTCCTTTTTTGGGTGTTAGGATTCTCTTTATTTTGGGGAGCCTGGGTGGCTCAGTTAGTTAAATGTCTGCCTTTGGCTTGGGTCATCATCCCAGGGTCGTGGGATCGAGTCTCACATCGGGCTCCCTGCTCAGTGGGGAGCCTGCTTCTCCCTCTCCCTCTGCCTCTTCCTCTGCTGCTCTCCTTGCTGTGCTCTCTATCAAATAAAAAAAAATCTTAAAAAAATTATCTTTATTTTATGAAATAATGGCAACCTGGTGTTTCGTACAGCCACTCCATGGCCAAACAGTTGGCAACGCTGGATGCATGCGCTCATCTGTGGAAATGTGAAGTCTTCTTAGAAGCCTGGCAGGCCCCTGGTCTGAGGGCCCTCCACCGCCACCCTGTTCACCCTGCACAGAGGTCGGTCCCCTGATGGCAGAGTCTGGTAGGAAGAAGGACGCTTCTGGGTTAACCAAGGCTGACACCAACCTACCAAAGCATCAGAGTTGACAGTTAACTATGCAACAATCAGAAAAATGTTGGCCTGGTGTGTAATTTAATCATTTATTTCTTCCTAATTATGTCTCTGAAATTTATTATCTTAATGAGAATATTAAACTTCTTTTCATGGCTTCTGTGTCACTCACATTTAAATATTGTTAAATAAGTGGTTAAGTCAGTCCCTAAAAATATATCCACTTTGCTGATCCCAACTTCATCTCCCTGCTTTAGAGAGAGGTGCTTGAAACCCTGTTAGCCCTAAAGAAACAAATAGTTTGGGGCCCCTGACATGGAAGCAGCCCCCACGCTGGGGCTGCAACAAAGCCTTGAGGAGTACTGAACAATCAGTTAGGCGTTGGGAGTCAGAAAGACCTATATTTGGGCCTCAGCTCACAACTTACCAGCTACATCACCTTGGGTTAATTACCTCTCTGAGTCTCAGGTTCCTCAACTACAAAAGGAGGGTAGTAACAGTACCTACCTGCACGGGGCTGTTGTGTTTAGGACAGTCATAATGCTTGGTAAATCTTCAGTAATGGCAATATTGCCTTCATTGTAAACATGGGCTATTTACAAAGCATGAGACTTCACAAGAATCGTGTTAGACCTGAAAAGGCTCTTTTTGATCATCTGGCTCGATCTCAGCGTTTTATAGATGGGGACGGAGTGGGGGGATAGAGGGTGAGATTTAGAGAGAACACAGAATCAATAAGAGGCAGAGCCTCGACTTGGTTTCTGGGGTTAGCCCAGGGTTTTTTCTACCACATTAGTCTTCCCCACCTGCAAGTATTTGGTTCTTGACTTTTAAGGTCTTTTGCCTAGAAAGGACTATGCACCTAGTTCCAAATGGTATCATTTGAAAATTACAAATGGTAAATCCCATACTTTAAAAAAATGAAGAATGGGGCGCCTGGGTGGCTCAGTGGGTTAAGCCGCTGCCTTTGGCTCAGGTCATGATCTCAGGGTCCTGGGATCAAGTCTCACACCAGGCTCTCTGCTCAGCAGGGGGCCTGCTTCCCTCTCTCTCTCTCTGCCTGCCTCTCTGCCTACTTGTGATCTCTTCCTGTCAAGTAAATAAATAAAATCTTTAAAAAAAAAATGAAGAATCAACAACAACAACAACAAAAAAACTGATAGCGGTCATTATGTCACTATTTCAGAATATTTACTGCAGAAAGTATTAAATGTGTTAAAAATAATGTAACAGAATATCTACTCATATAGTAGTGCACTAAAAGGTGAATGAACAGAAATATAATATTATAAGCATCATTTACAGATGTGCTTTGTGCTTCCCCCCACCCTTTACACTCCAAAAAGAAAAGGTGCAAACTGAACCCCCCAAGTCAATCCAACTTCTTGGTTTCTCAGGAAGAAAACAGGATTTTCCAAGTCTTTTGCTAATTCTAGAATGCAACAAAACCAGATGGATGACGATGGGGCATGGCAGACAGGAAAATGCAGCAACAGAAAGGACATGAGATCATTAGTCAAATAAAGGGACACAAAACAAAGTGGATACACTTTCTGTTATTTTAAATCAGTAGTTTTATTACAATCCCTGTGGACACACAGTTAGAGAAGGAATGTCCTGACATTTTCTGAGCATTTCACGGAAAGCAAATGTAACCATCCAGGCAGTCAAGTCATCCACATCTTCTCCAAATTCAAAGCAAAAGCTTTTACATTTGATAACGCAGGAAAGCAAAGTTTTCTTATTCTTGTCTATAAAACTTCAGAGTCAGAAAATAGTTACAGTAAAGCGGGCTGACAAGAGAAGGGTTTCCTTCCTTCTTACTGTCCCAATCCCTGCCTCTCGGTTTTCCCCCTTGACTTTGTAGATGACTTTTTATGATACTGCAGATGACAGTGTGTTCAGGGGCCAAAGGGGATCTACTTATCAGGCCGGCGATTATACTTCACTGTAACTGAACGGAAAGAACAAATTAAGAAAATTAAGTCTGGAAAATGCACAAAGGCAAGGGGGGAAATATCTGGGTGTATTAAAAATGAGATGCTCTTTTCACAGAACTCAATTTAAAAGGATACAATTACCATAAACAATTAACTCCATTAACTAGCTCTTATATTTGCCAAAGGGCTCTGCATTTATACAGGCTTGGAGGAAAGCAACCTATCAGGTGAAACGAGTCACTAATCCTGGTGAAGCAGGCGTCAGACTATCTGGAGTTGCATGGGTGTTTTTTCAGACCCACTTTGTAGAAGACACTATGGAACCTTGACAAATTTCCACCTCTCAGCAGTCATTGCAGCAGTCAGGTGTTTTAATCTCTTTAGTGCCCAAACTCACAAAAGCACTCTAGGAATGAAATACTAAAATGACCTTCTGGATACATTCACTAAGTGTAACATAACTTGGAAAGAACAAAGGAAAAAGCCCAAGCGTGACTCTAGTATTTCATATAGAAAAGCACTGCAGGAGAAAACTTTGTTTAAAAACATCAAAATGCAGGTGAATGTAAATACATTTTTGGTTAATCTGCGCTATACCATATAGAAATCCTGTCAGATATTCAGTCTGCTGGGTAACTCATTTGCATTTTTCATGTCTGATTGTATTAGTAGAAGAATATACACGGATGCATATACTGACACATGTATATACATATACATATATAAAATTCAGATCATGAAAATTTGTTTTAAATATACATACTTAAAACCTGTACCTCTAAAAATAAATACCTTAGCCTCTAGTAGGCTAATTCTCAGAGTTCCTTCATAAGCCAATCAGAACACAGCTTCTCAACAAGAGCAGATGACCAATTAGCTGCTCTTTAAATCCATTATCTATCAGTAAATGTTGTAAAATTCCGATGTGTAACAGAAATAGCATCCCCAGTACAGAACAGAGAGAGAATTCTGGCTTTGAAAATCGACGTCTTGGCTTCCTTGATGTTTAGTTCCTACAGATGTCTACTCTTTGCCTCTGCATTTATCTAGCAGTGGGAGAGCGGTTTCTAGTGACAGCGTTCTATTCCATGGGCATTACCTTCTAATCAAAGGAGTCGGCTGGCATGTCCTTTGGCATTTTGTTCAAGGGAACTAACACAACATCGTTTGTATTTGATATCGCTCCCATAATCACTGTGAGTTGTGTGTTTTAATGTAATTTACAATGTGCCGATACCACTGAGGTAAAGCAGAAGTAGCCCTGGCTCTTTTAAAAGGAGAGAGAGAGAGAAAAAAAAAGGAGTTTCCCAGGAGAACACTACATAAAAGGGACCCAGTGGTGGATATCTAAGTTCTAGGAAGTAACTCAAAACCACTGCCAGAATGACACACTGGATCGTTGATATTTTAGTTCCAAGAATAGAAACATGAAAATACTCAATATACTTCCTTTAAAAAGGATGCAACTCACAAAAACAGGGCTTTACTTTTTTTACTTTAACATTTCAAAAAAAAAAAAAAAAACTTAAAATGATGTAAGCCAGACCAAGTTGTTCTATATAGTACAATACTTAACAACCTTGTCATTTGTTTTTGAATACAAGAATCTTAGAAATGTAGGAAATCCATGATAAATGATAGCAAGAATGTTTAATGACATTGCCTACATTTTTTTGAAAAGGAAAGTTTATCATAGTTGAAATACAACTTCTAAAAAATACAGTGTTTTCTGCGCTCACAGTTCCAGATTACTAACTTTATAAATTAAAGGTGAAAGTTATCCATATACAAACAAGGCCTCTTTTTCATTGATTTCAATCTCGATTAAACCTCTGGATATTTCAATCTTCATATTAACAAGGTAAGGCTGAGTTTATCAGATATAAATAAAACGTTTAAAGTCCACGAGGTATTGGGGCACCTGGGTGGCTCAGTGGGTTAAGCCTCTGCCTTCCGCTCAGGTCATGATCTCAGGGTCCTGGGATAGAGCCCCACATCCGGCTCTCTGCTCAGCAGGGAGCCTGCTTCCTCCTCTCTCTCTGCTTGCCTCTCTATCTACTTGTGATCTCTCTCTATATATCAAATAAATAAAATCTTTAAAAAAAATAAATAAAGTCCACGAGGTATTGCAGCACTAAGGAAACAAATGTATCAAATATTTAGAGGCTGGCTACAATACTCTTCTTAAAAAAAAAAAATTCAAAATGTGTATCAACATCAAGTCACATTCTTTTTCCAATTTCTCTGGCTGCAAAAACGGGGCAACAGCATCTTTTCCCACTCATTTTTCCTCTCAATCCTTGAGTCAGGGGCGGGTCTCAGGTCAAAGGGCGAGGTCTTTTGGGAGGTGGTGGAGGCATGAGCTCTGTGTCGGGGTCCAGATGATGCTTCCGCTTCTGCCCTTGCGAAGCTGCCGCACATCTGTCAATGAACTCAAACAGCATCTCCTTGGTGACAGGGTTGGAGATGCTGTTGCACACAGCTGTGGACAAAGGGAGACACGTGTCTCACGTGAGGGTTAATTAAGGCAGCTGACTCACCACAGGGAGATGCGAAAGGGGAAAGGTTTTCGTCCCGACAGGCTGAACACTTTCATTTCACCGACTGGGGTGACAGGCTTCACACATGAAACGACTCTCTGCCCACCCCCTCGCCCCCCAAACGAGTGCTCTTCTGGTGGATACTCTTTCCTGTACCGTTAATTTTAAACCAAAACTTTAAGTATTTGAATTACAACCACTCCATCACTATTGTTTTCCCCCTCTTGGAAACTGCTTTCATGGGATTTTAATGGACTACAACGCATCACGCTACAGCCTATATGCAACCAAAACTACAGAAACCGTGCGCTACCATCCTCCAGTCTCATCTGTCAGAAGGAACTCCACCCTGTCATGATGGCACCCGCCACCGTTTCTACTGAACAGGGAGGTTCCACTGGAGCACACAGATTTTACTATTTTATTTTAATAACTTGTTTTCGATAAGTAAGGTATCCTAATAAAATTATGAATAAATACGGCATCTTTTCTTATGTGATCAAAATTGACCACCAGTCCTGTGAATTGTATTTACATATCTAGTTTGGGGGTGGGGGGAGGACAGTGGCTTAATTATTCGCATTTTCAAAATTAACTCATCTTGTCTGAACACAGATGCTAGTTCTAACAGAACCCTTAAATGTACAATAGTAACTTTCATAAACTGCAAAACTGAAACTGGCAATTTCTGTATTTTCTCATAAGCTTATCATATAATCAGCATCATCACTGACTGAGCAGCCTAAAGGCACACAATTCTATTAACCTTTAATCTTAGTTTTTATCCATTTTTGGTTTTTTTTCCCCCAGCTTCACTAAAAATGCAACCCAGAGCAACAACTGCTACTGCTACTATAAGGTTTACCTTATAAAAGTAATTAATTTCTGTTGTTCTCCATGAAAGAAACTTACTATTCTGAATTCCCAAAACATTTATATTGTACCCAAAGAACACTCAGAAAGATAGCACAGCAGGTTTTAGGAGGTTTGGGTTTGTTTTTTTTTTTAATGGTTTTCATTTACTTTGTTCTCCATTGTTTATAAAGCTATTTTAGGAGCTGGAAATGACATTTCCCCCCTGCTAATTTAGTCTTTTATCATCTGGCAAACAATGATTTTTATAGTTCTGAATAGATCTGAAATTATCATGGCTTTTGTTGTTGTTGCTGTTCAACAAATTTAACTTGTATACAGCCCATTATCCTGCCCTTTACACTTCTCTTTTGGGTGCATGGGCACAAGCCCACAGGCCTAGAGACAGGAACCTATAAGCCAGCCGGAGCCGACAGTCACAGCCCTTTCACAGCCAGCAAGGACAGGGGTCTGAGTGACCTGTGCCCCATCAAGCAGAACACCAAAGACAGCACATTTTGATTATAAACCTTAACGTGTGTGTGCGCTCTCTCTCTCTCTCTCTCTCTCTCTTTTAATGTAACAAACATCTGTCGGTTGTCATACTTACCATGGCAGTGTTGTAGGCATTAGGAAAACTTTTGTCTGTTCTTTGTCTCATGAAGACCCAGCTGTTATTCTCAAATTTGCATTCTATAATTTTGTTATCATACTGTTTTAGCTCTTTTGTCACCTGTTTTAAAAGAGAATTGAGGAAAATATTTAAATCATTTGAAAGGCTTTTTGCTTCCATTGTGTGACAGGCACATTAGGGAATGCCCAAAACACCTCAGTAACAATTCACACAGAGCTTTTTGTCATGTGAAGTGTCTAATCAAGCCGAAGGATATGGTGTGCACTCCCTTGTACACATGCTCATTAATCCGACATTTTAAAAATAGTTGTGAAAATGGCTGTCAGTATATAGCAATCAAAAGAGGCTAAGCAGAAACTAGTCACTTCTGGGCCAAATGCAAATATGTTACCATAGGGACCAATGCCTTCAATATTTCTGCGTCCCTATGGCTTTCAGAAATTGAGAGGCTGCTTAGGTTCGTCAGCATTCAGAAGGCTCTCACCATCTAGATTCCTGCGTCACAACCTAAAAAGTTCCCTTCACCAGTTGAAAGAAAAAGTTATACATAGAGAGTAAACATTAGGATGAGATCCAGGTAATGTGCAGGCTAAATATTTTGCTTTTCAAGAAATAACAACTAACCCAAACTCTAATCTTTGGGTTAGTTACCCTTTCCATCTCTTCCAACTACTGTGAACATACAGATGAAGCTACCTTACATTTTAGTTGGGTGGCTTTTTGGCTCCTTCACCTCAGATGATGGAATATGAATTACAACTTACTCTACCAAAGCTAACAAGTATCCGTGGTAACCATAAAACTTTTTTTTAAATATTTTATTTATTTGACAGAGAGAAATCACAACTAGGCAGAGAGGCAGGCAGAGAGAGAGGAGGAAGCAGGCTCCCTGCCAAGCAGAGAGCCCGATGCGGGGCTCGATCCCAGGACCCTGAGATCATGACCTGAGCCGAAGGCAGAGGCTTTAACCCACTGAGCAACCCAGGCGCCCCACCATAAAACCTTTTAAGAGATATTTCACCGGGCTCTGAGGATAGTTTTCATAAATAGGAACCTAAGCTTTGCAGTTTTCAAATCAAATGCCAGTCATGGTAATATTTTAATTCTGTCCTCATCTTTCACAGCTAACAACTTTTCTTCACAATATGGTAGATTGCCATCATTTAAACTTCATTAGCATTATTTGAAATGCTCTCATTTTTCTACCCACAGATTCAATACCACCTAGGAATATGAAGGGAAGCAAATTTTTAAAAGATGCTTTCAATTCACAGATTAGGCTGTGCATGTCTTCATAAATACTATCAAATTGTGTTCCTTTTCCTTTAATGAGTATTACATTGGATTGTATTATCTGCCTTTTCAACAAATCCAACAGGACCAATACATTCAGTGGCTGTGGAACAGACATGCCCAAAAGACTGATGTTCCACTTAGCAAACTTGCTAAAATTATTCTCAAATACTCATTATTCTAATCTCAATTCCCCTCCCCTTCTTTCTAAGGATCCACCTCCTTTTACTTTTGATACATTATCTATAGTCAAGTATTAGGCAACTCATTCAGCTAGGTAACCACATTTATCACATGTAGGATCTAACAAAGATGAGTTTCTAAACCTTTCAGAGCCTCCATTTTATAATTTCTAAAATGGGCAAAGGAGTTCCTCATTTACCGGAACCCTGGAAGAATAATAAATGAAAGTATCTGGCACATAGTGGCCAACCAGTAAAATTCTTGATTAAATTAAAATTAGGAAAGAATAGACTGCATACTGCTTTCAAAAACAAAAAACACTTTATAAGTAAATTCACCAAAGAAACCAGGATGACATGGAAAGGTATGCTTTGAAAACAGGTGTCAAGAAAATTGTCTCATAGGTACTACACAAGACAGGCTTGTATCAACAATGTGCAGTCGGTACTTTCACTGACCAGCAGCAAGTCTTTATCATATAGCTCATCATTCTTGTGTTCCTGGTTTCAGAATTGCTATAAATTATGTGCTGCTCAATCTGACTACAACAACTAAGCAGCATTATTAAGCATCTGCATATCCGTTTGGGCATGCATTATCAACAACCTGGAAACAGTGTTCTGAAAAATGCATGCGTCTGCCACTGCAGTAGCCTAAATGTATATCCATGTTCAAGAACAATTCGTTGTTCTTCTGATCACATCAGTTATATTCCCAAGGTAGAAACATTACAAGGTACTCATTTGGTTTGGTAGTAAGATATATTTAACTGACAGAAATAATACTTCTCATATGTGTACAAACTAAAGACAATTGTCACTAATGGTCAGATCAAGAGAATGAGTGCCATACAGGGGAGGACTTTAATTTTAGTATCCAAATTCTAATTCTATGACAGTAACCACCCTCAGCCAAGTACATATTATTATTTACTAAAACAAGACCCTGTTAGGCCTTCTATAATCAACTAATAAGAGTTTGAAAGTAATAAGAATAAAAGATTTATAAATCAGGATTTCCTACCTGTACTATTATACTGAATTAGTGAATGTTACTGTTTTTTTAAAGAGCAATATACAATGTATTTTATATTGAAAAATATTTTGTTCATGTATCCATCTTGTTGAGTACCATACTTTTTATACTATTTTAACTATCAATAAAATGAGGTGAAGAGACAATCCAATGAATCTGGATCTAGTATCTCTGGAGGGTTATTTTTGTTTTTGTTTTTTGTTGGTTTGCTTCTTTTTTTTTAAAGAGAGGTAGAGAGAGAGACAAAGAGAAGTGGGGTGGAGGGGCAGAGGGAGAGAGAGAATCCTAAGCAGACTCCACATACAGCACAGATCCTGACACAGGGCTTGATCTCACAACCCTGAGATCATGCCCTGATCCAAAATCCACTGAGCCGCCCAGATGCCCCTAATATCTCTGGAGATTTTTAAATTAGCAGCTCAATAACGATACCTGCAATAAAGAGCCCACTGTAGAGTCAGGTACAATCACAGGTGCTCCACTCTGCACTATTCTTAGAGACTACTTTTTGTAACTTAAGTGCTAGGCATATACCTACAAAAGGCAACCATCAGGGTTGGCTGAACTGACCTCTCCCGAGCAGGCTAAGTTACATTTCTATTTCTAGTGGTGGGATGAAACTCTGTAAATTTACTGTCTCTGTTTCAGGAGAGATGTTTTCCTATAAAGAGCTCATCCTGGGGCACCTGGGTGACTCAGTCGGTTAAGTATCCAACTTTTGCTTTTGACTCAGGTCACAATCTCAGGATGGTGAGAGTGAGTCCTGTGTTGAACTCTGCACTCAGCAGGGAGCCTGCTTGTCTCTCTCTCTCTGCTTCTCCTTCCACTTGTGCTCTCTCTCAAATAAATAAATAAGCAAAATCTTTTTTTTTAAAGGTCATCTTTATTTTATAGAGAGACTGCACAAAGGCTTGAGGGGCAGGGCATTTCTCTGAATTAATTTGCTCTGGAGACACTTTAAAATAACAAATACGCTTAGACTGAGAAGTCCATCAGTGAGTTGTAGTGATTCTATTTTTAGCTTTTAAATTTGAAATAATTTTAGATTTACAGAAAAGCTGTGTATAGATGGTTTAGAGAGTTCTAGTATTCCCATCACCCAGCTTCCCCTGATGTTCACATTTTATGTATCACAGTGCATTTATCAATTCAAAGAAATTCATGTTGGTACAACAATTAACAACTGCAGACTGTTCAGACTTCATTTTTCCCACTAATGTCTTTATCTGTTCCAGGGTCCCATCCAGGAAACCACACTGCACTTAGTCATCATGTCTCCTTAGCTTCCTCTGATTTGTGACAGTTCCTCAGACCGTCCTTGACACTTCTGAAGAGTACTAGTCAGATATTTGTAGAATGCTCCTCAAGTTGGAATTTTCTGATATTTTCTTATGATTAGACTGAGGTTGTAGATTTGGGGGACAAATGCCAAGAGGTGAAGTGCCTTTCTCGTTGTGTAATATCTGGGGGGAGGATATATTAGCAACATGACTTACTCCTGGTGATGCTATCCCTGAGCATTTCATTAATTAAGATGGTATGTGCCACGTTTCACTACTGGAAAGTTACTACTGTTCTCTTCTCCATACTCTGTGGGTTAGTTACAAGTCACTATGAACAAAGAGCCCCACTCAAGGATAAGGGAAGTAAGCTCCACTTCCTGGAAGGAAGAGAATCCAAAAGTTGTGGACATTTATTAAAACCACCACAGACATTACTAAGTTTCTTGAGAGAGATATTTTGAGACTATGCAAATACTCCGTTTCTCCTTAAAGTTTTGCTCATTAATTTCAGCATTCATCTGTGAATTCTGCCCACAGCAATTATTCCTATGGTGTTCTAAGGGGGGTTTTCTCTTTTCTCCATCTCTTCTGCATTTATTATCTGGACTTTTTCTGTAAGGAACACTTGTCCCATTTCCCTCATTTATTTATTTGCTTATTTGTATCAGTATGAACTCATGGATATTTATTTTATTCTTTGGCTTATAATAAACTCCTTCTGTCATTTATTTTGTTGGTCAAATTGTTCAGTTTGGCACTGGGAATTCTCTTAGTTTGGCTCCAGTTTGGGCACTGGGAATTCTCTTAGTTTGGCTCCAGTGTCCTTTTAATTTGTTTCCATTTTTACTTACTTACTTACTTACTTATTTTCAGCATTTACTTTCTGGCAATTCAAGATACTACTCTCCAGGCTCATCTTTGTATTTTCTCTGCCCAGCCCTAGAGTTAGCCATGAGGTCCTCTACCAGGATTTTTAAGAACAACATCACTCCTCAACAGTTCAGGCTATGTTAAGACAGTACTGTCACCACCTGTTCAGGTTAGAATTTAAAAGCATTATTGAGGGAAAGAGAGAGAGAGAGAGAGAATGACAATGAGATTCTAAAGATGAATACACATTTTACTTAGAAGTTTCTGTTCCATCTTTTGTGAACTGCTCTCTGGAGCTAAACTAAATTGGCCATTTTATCTTTTTGAAGTTATAGTTCTACTCTTTGATAATTCAAGTTCTACCTCTACAGAGTGACAGAGAGTAAATTTTAAAAACATATCTTTAGTAGATAAAACAAAAATCTTATTTTCATGTAAATAACTTCAATTTCTAGGACTTATAAAGGCATAGAGAATAAAATAGCAAGTCAGAAATGAAATGGAATTATAAAAGTTTTCCTTGTGGTGTCAGAACAATACAAATTGTTTAAATCTGAATTATTAGATAAATAATCTTTTGGAAATACTACATTATAGTAGGGCCTTGATATATCACTTATAGAAAGTACATCCACTACTGGAGAAAGTAAAACACTTGACAAGTTACCCTCTTAAAAAAAAAATGTTACACCTATAGCTACTATTATGTATAAATAGCATACTTTGCATTTGCTAGGATGGAAACAGAGCAGAAGGAAGTCTTTCCCCCAGGAATGGTGGGGTCTTCAAGCCCTTCAATCAGGCATTCAATTAATCAAAGTAGCCAATAAAAAGAGCAGCTAGAACTCTGCTTTATTTATCCTAAAGGTCATCACAGACAAGTCACAACTTCAGGGTATGAAATTCCCACTACACTACATATTATTACCTTCCAGTAAAGTCAGAGTTAGTCAGAGTTCTTACTCAAAATATAAAATATTTCTGTATAGAACAATGGCTGGATAAAACAGTGATATGTTGGCAATGGTTATTGGTGGATGGTGGAATTAGTTATGACTTTTACATGTGTATGCTGTATTTTCCAAACTTTCAACATGCTTAACTTTCCTAACTTTTAATAATGAAAAATTCCTTAAAAAACGCTTTCATATCTTTGCAGATGATATGATACTATATGTGGAAAACCCAAAAGGCTCTACTCCAAAACTGCAAGAACATGTACAGGAATTCAGGAAAGTGTCAGGATATAAAATCAATGCACAGAAATCAGTTGCATTTCTTTACACCAACAACAAGACAGAAGAAAGAGAAATTAAGAAGTCAATCCCATTTAAAATTGCACCCAGAACCATAAGATACCTAGGAATAAACCTAACCAAAGAGGCTAAGAATCTATACTCAGGAAACTATAAAGTACTCATAAAAGAAATTGAGGAAGACACAAAGAAATGGAAAAATGTTCCATGCTCCTGGATTGGAAGAACGAATATTGTGAAAATGTCTATGCTACCTAAAGCAAGCTACACATTTAATGCAATCGCTATCAAAATTCCATCTATTTTTTTTCAGAGAAATAGAACAAATAATCCTAAAATTTATATGGAACCAGAAAGACCTCGAATAGCCAAAGGAATATTGAAAAAGAAAGCCAAAGTTGGTGGCATCACAATTCCAGACTTCAAGCTCAATTACAAAGCTGTCATCATCAAGACAGTATGGTACTGGCACAAAAACAGACACATAGATCAATGGAACAGAGTAGAGAGCCCAGAAATAGATCCTCAACTCTATGGTCAACTAATCTTCAACAAAGCAGGAAGGAATGTCCAGTGGAAAAAAGGCAGCCTCTTCAACACATGGTGCTGGGAAAATTGGACAGCCACATCCAGAAAAATGAAACTGGACCATTTCCTTACGCCACACACGAATACAGACTCAAAATGGATGAAGGGCCTCAATGTGAGAAAGGAATCCATCAAAATCCTTGAGGAGAACACAGGCAGCAACCTCTTCAACCTCAGCCGCAGCAATGTCTTCCTAGGAACATTGCCAAAGGCAAGGGAAGCAAGGGCAAAAATGAACTATTGGAATTTCATCAAGATCAAAAGCTTTCACACAACAAAGGAAACAGTTAACAAAACCAAAAGACAACTGACAGAATGGGAGAAGATATTAGCAAACGACATATCAGATAAAGGACTAGTATCCAAAATCTATAAAGAGCTAAGCAAACTCAACACCCGAAGAACAAATAATCCAATCAACAAATGGGCAGAGGACATGAACAGACATTTCTGCAAAGAAGACATACAGATGGCCAACAGACACATGAAAAAAATGCTCCACATCACTCGGCATCAGGGAAATACAAATCAAAACCACAATGAGATTCCATCTCATACCAGTCAGAATGGATAAAATTAATAAGTAAGGAAATGACAGATGCTGGCGAGGATGTGGAGAAAGGGGAACCCTCCTACACTGTTGGTGGGAATGCAAGCTGGTGCAACCACTCTGGAAAACAGCGTGAGGTTCCTCAAAAAGCTGAAAATAGAGCTACCCTATGATCCAGCGATTGCACTACTGGGTATATACCCGAAAGATACAAACGTAGTGATCCGAAGGGGCATGTGCACTCGAATGTTTGTAGCAGCAATGTCCACGAAGGCCAAACTATGGAAAGAACCTAGATGTCCATCAACAGATGAATGGATAAAGAAGATGTGGTATATACACACACACACACACACACACACACACACACACAATGGAATACTACGCAGCCATCAAAAGAAATGAACTCTTGCCATTTGCGATGACATGGATGGAACTCGAGGGTATTATGCTTAACGAAATAAATCAATCAGAGTAAAACAACTGTCATATGCTCTCCCTGATATGAGGAAGTGGAGATGCAACGTCGGGGGTTTGGGGGCTAGGAAAAGACAAAGTGAAAGAAGATGGGATCGGGAGGGGGGCAAACCATAAAAGACTCAATCTCACAAAACAGGCTGAGGGTTGCTGGGAGGATGGGGGTAGGGAGAGGGTGGTGGGGTTATGGACATTGGGGAGGGTATGTGCTATGGTGAGTGCTGTGAAATGTGTAAACCTGGTGATTGACAGACCTGTATCCCAGGGAATAAAAATACATTATATGTTTATTAAAAAATTAATTAAAAAAAGAAACTATTTCATAAAAGAAAATAAACACTAGGTTGCTTTTTAATGCAGTGGCACAGAAAAATAAGAAGAGATAAAATTTTAAAGAAAACAAAGTCTTGGAATCAGGCCCCAAGACCACAGTTCCCAAACTGTGTAATGAGGTATCCTTATGTGCTACAAGAAACTCACAGAGGTACTGTGGGATATTTTAAACTTTTGGGGAAACAGTGGCATGTGCTGGACACCATGCAAACTATTAGTTGGAGGAAGTTCAGTTTCAATATGAAGTTCCTTGAGATGACATTATACCTTTGCAAAGCTGAGTTTTGGGTAATCACTGTGATAAAAACCAAGTACCACAGGGGTTCCTGGATGACTCAGTGGGTTAAATCCTCTGTCTTTTGCTCAGGTCATGATCCCAGGGTCCTGGGATCGAGCCCCTCATTGGGCTCTCTGCTTGGCAGGGAGCCTGATTCCTCCTCTCTCTCTCTCTGCCTGCCTCTCTCCCTACTTGTGATCTCTATCTGTCAAATACATAAATAAAATCTTTAAAAAAAAAACAAAAACAAAAACCAAGTACCACAAAAATCAGTGCAGAGCAATAAATGAAGCTGGTGGTGTATAATCTGACTCCAAGGTTTGAGAAGTTATGCAATCCTTAACATATGCTAAGCCGTTAAAATCTAGATACCTATTAAACTGTTTGATTCCATCCCCTCAATCAATGGAGGTGTTAGGTATTTCTTTTGGCATAGAGATGCTGTGTATTAGGCAAAATGAACCAAGAAAGTTCCAGAGCTTCTGCTTAAAATCCTTTTCATTTATTTCATTCATTCATCCTTCCCCAGATCCTAGTCTCTAAACCCACATGTAGGCTTGCATCTAGCACTTAGTGAAAACCAACGAGGGTAGTGAACAACTTTGCCTGAAGTGTAGAATATAGATCATGATAGAGAGTGAGAATTTCTATCAAGTTAATCTCATTTGTTTTGATCTAGATCACTAAAATATGTATTCCCCATTGATCTCCCAATTGTGGGCACAGTACCCAGTCCCAGAGAGATCCTCAGAGAGGATGTTCATGGAATTCAAGAGAATTGTGAGCTTCAGCTTATCAAACCAGCTTGTACTATCTCTAACCAGCTAGTACTATTTCTAGCTTTTCTCTGTCTCTTTCCTCCTTTCTACTTTTCTTTCTTTCACCCAAAACAAAACAAAAGGTTTTAGGGCTTTAATAGCCTGTTTGTCATCTGAATAAACAATGCATTTGTACTCTCTGTTTCTGGGTGCCTACCATGGAGGTGATGCTACTACCAGTCTTTGCCATCACAGTATTAAAAGCAGCACTTCTATATATAAGACTGATGAATCACAGACCTGTACCCCTGAAACACATTAATACATTATATGTTATTAACTGAAACTATATAAATTAAAAGTAAATAAATAAAAGCAGCACCTTTGCTTTTGGCAGTAAAAACAAGTAGAGAAAGTGAAAGATTTGTCTCCCCCTGTCCCACCCATTGGTCAAGCAATATCAACCATTTCTAGAACTATGTGACTCATTTTATATAAATGAATATTAACAGTTTATTCATTGAGCACTTAGTATATATCAAGCATTATAAATCTGTGACCCATACGCCTAATCTCATTTAATTTGCACTGCAATCTTATGAGGTAGGAATTATATTCTTGCCCTTCAACAGGTGTGGAGCCTAATATCCACAAAGTCACAGGTCTGTGACTTTGGGTGGGGTAAATATCCCACCCAAAGTCACAGACCTAGAAAATGGAACAGCCAAATCTTAAATACAGGTCTCCCTGTACAATGCCACAATTCTACTTCATATTACAATGTTTGGTACTCTGTGGACAATAAATGCAGAATGAAACAAATTAGGTTATTTTCCTGCTCAAAATGTGGCTGAAATTGGGTTAAAAAAAACCTCTTTACATATAAGTTTAAGAAGTCAGTCATAGGAAAGCACAAACACATTGGACCTAATGTGGCCACAGCAATGCCCTGTGGATCCATCCTTCCCACCATCTGACAAATATTAATGAGCAGCCACATGTCAGGCACAGAGTTGTAGACTGGTGAGACAGACACAATCCCTGTCCTTTGGAGTATAGTCTAGTAAACAGTCAAGTAACAAATTACAAATTATGATAAGAGCTATGAAGAAAACAGATATGCAAGAGAAACTAATGCTGGGAGAAAGATATCTGGTTTTAGGTGGGTAGTTTGAGGAGATGATATTTAAGTTGGGATCTACAATATGATGGGAAGCCAGTTTATGGAAAGAAGGAAGGAAAGGGAAAGAAGGAGAAAGAGAGAGAGGGAAACAAATGAGAGCAGGTGGGGGAAAAAGGGAGTCACACACTCCAGGCAGCGATTAACAGTATGTCCAAAGGTCTGAGGAGAAAACAAATCTTAAGATCTTGGTGTGCTGAAGGAACTGAAAACAATGTTCTCTACAAGCCTTTAAAGAGGGTTCCACATAAGTCTGACTCATTCCCAAGCTCTTCCTCTCATATGGTATACCCTATATATACTCTTCTATATCATATATATAGAGAGAGGGTCCAGCTGCCTACTTGACATCTTTATTTGAAAATTGCAATAGACTTCTCAAACCTGATATATTCAAAACTCAATTCTATCTTCCTTCAAATGTACTTCTCTATCTCAATATGTGGGAACTCCATTCACTCAGTTCCTCATGACAGAAACCTTGGTGCCCTCCTGATTTCCTTTCCCCTTTTATCTCCCCCATATTTAATTCATTACCAGGGTCTACCAGTTCTATCTCCAAAATATATTGTGTACAAGTCTATTTGTCCCTTCTCTGTCTCTCAGATTCCTACAACGGGCTCTTTTACATTTTCCCCCAGTCCATCAATTCTTTACAACACAGCCAGATTGGTCTTTGAAAAATGCAAATCCAATCAAGTCATTCCCTTGTTTAAAACACAAATAAAAGACATACAGGTTGGGAAGGGAGAACTAAGATGGCCTCTATTCACAGAAGACATGATTACTTACATAGAAGAAATCTATAAAGATGCTCCTAGGACTAATAAGTAACTTTCACAAGGTTGCAGAATACAAGGTTAATATTCTAAAACCAATTATATTTCTATATATTAGCAAAGAACGGTTAGAATTTTAAAATTTAAATGGTATCATTTATAACAACTTTCAAAAACATGAAATACTTAAGTATGAATAAGAAAAACAAATGCTGCATCTGTATGCTGACAATTATAAAACACCAATAAGAGAAAAAATCAAGGAGGATCTAGACAAATGGAAAGATACACCAATGCTCATGAATTGGAAGATTCAATATTGTTAAGAGGTCAGTTCTTCCCAAATGATCCACAGATTCAGCATAATCACAAGCAAAATGCCAACAGACTTTTTTGTATATCAACAATCTGATCTAAAATCTAAAGCCAAGGAAATTAGAACAGCCCAAACAAAAAGAACAATGTTGGAGAACTGATACTGATTTCAAGACCAAGTATAAGCTACAGTAATCAAGACAATGTGGTACTGGTATGCAGAGAGACACAAAGGTAAGTGGAACAGAAGAGAGGCCAGAAGTAGATAATTACAAGGTCAATTGATATTTGACAAAGTTGCAAAGACAATACAATGAAGAAGGGATAGTGCTTTTAACAAATGGTGTTGGAGCAAATTATACACCCCCATGCAAAATAATGTACCTCAACACAAATATTGCACTTTACATAAAAATTAACTCAAAATGGGAAATATAGCTGAACATGAAACCTGAAATTATAAACTTTGTTAAAGAAAACACGGAAGAAAATCTTTGTGACACAGGGTTAGGCAAAATTTCTTAGAAAGAACAGCCAAAACATGATTCATAAAACGAAAGTTGGTAAATTTTAAAATTTATGCTCTGTTAAAGATTTTGCTAAGTGAATGAAAAGGCAAGACAGAGAGATTAGGATAAAATATTTGCAAATCACATATCTGACAAAGGATTTGTATCCAGAATACATAAAGAACTCTTAAAACTTGATAATAAAACACAATTTAAAAATGGGCAAACACAGGACACCTGGGTGGCTCAGTCGATTAGGCAACCAATTCTATTTTAAATTTATTTTTTATTTATTTGAGAGAGAGAAAGAGAGCATAAGCAGTGGGAAAAGGCAGAGGGAGAGGGAGAAGCAGGCTTCCCACTGAGCAAGGAGCCTGATGTGGGGCTCAATCCCAGGACCCTGGGCTCATGACCTGAGTCGAAGGCAGATGCTTAACCAACTGAGCTACCCAGGTGCCCCTAAGCATTCAACTCTTGATTTCAACTCAAGTCATCATTTCAGGGTCCTGAGGCTGAGCCCCCCATCAGAGTCCACGCTGAGCATAGAACCCAAGATTTTCTCTCTACCTCTCCCTCTATCACCCCACCACTCCATGCACTCTATTAAAAAAAAAATCAATCAACCAATAAAAATGGGCAAACAGGGGCGCCTGGGTGGCTCAGTGGATTAAGCCACTGCCTTCGGCTCAGGTCATGATCTCAGGGTCCTGGGATCGAGCCCCGCATCGGGCTCTCTGCTCCGCAGGGAGCCTGCTTCCTCCTCTCTCTCAGCCTGCCTCTCTGCCTACTTGTGATCTCTCTCTCTGTCAAATAAATAAATAAAATCTTTAAAAAAAATGGGCAAACAACATGAACAGATACTTCACCAAGGAAGATAAGTGTTCGCAGATAAGGACATGAAAATAAGCTCAACACATCATTAGTCATCAGGAAAACATAAGTTAAAATCATAAAGAGAAACCACTATAGACTTATTAGAATGTCTAAAATAAAATTTACAAATATGAACATTATCAAAATTATATCAAAACAATATGATAACTTTACAGCAACTGAAATCTTGTATCAGCAAGATACAAAAAGTACAGCAACTTTTATAGCAACTGAAATCTTGTATCATTTTGCTGGCCAAAACTGTATAAGTACTTAGAAGACAGTTTGGAAGTTTCTTTTATCAAGTAAAGCATACACTTAACCACAAGAACCAGCAACCCCACTCTCAGGTATTACTCACAAAAAATGAGAACGTACGTTCACAGAAAAACCTGAATACAAATGTTTATAGCAGTTTTATGTATAATCATCCCAAACTGGAAACAACTCACACGTCCTTCAACAACTGAAGAGATAAACAAATTTTAGTATAGCCATAAAAATGAATACTGTGCAGCAGTAAGGACTACTGATAAAACGAGTAACACTGAAGCATTTCAAATGCGGTTAAGCTACATTAAAGAAGCTAGACTTAAAAAGCTGTAGAGTTGCTAAGGAAATGTTGAAAAACAAAAACAAAACTGGCGGCATCACGTTACCCGATTTCAAGCTTTACTACAAAGCTCTGATCACCAAGACAGCGTGGTACTGGCATAAAAACAGACACATAGACCAGTGGAACAGAGTGGAGAGCCCAGATATGGACCCTCAACTCTATGGTCAAATAATCTTCGACAAAACAGGAAAAGATATTCAATGGAAAAAAGACAGTCTCTTCAATAAATGGTGCTGGGAAAACTGGACAGCAATATGTAGAAGAATGAAACTCGACCATTCTCTTACACCGTACACAAAGATAAACTCGAAATGGATAAAAGACCTCAACGTGAGACAGGAATCTATCAGAATCCTAGAGGAGAACATAGGCAGTAACCTCTTCGATATCAGCCACAGGAACTTCTTTCAAGATATGTCTCCAAAGGCCAAGGAAACAAAAGCGAAAATGAACTTTTGGGACTTCATCAAGATCAAAAGCTTCTGCACAGCAAAGGAAACAGTCAACAAAACAAAGAGGCAACCCACGGAATGGGAGAAGATATTTGCAAATGACAGTACAGACAAAAGGTTGATATCCAGGATCTATAAAGAACTCCTCAAACTCAACACACACAAAACAGATAATCATATCAAAAAATGGGCAGAAGATATGAACAGACACTTCTCCAACGAAGACATACAAATGGCTATCAGACACATGAAAAAATGTTCATCATCACTAGCCATCAGGGAGATTCAAATTAAAACAACATTGAGATACCACCTAACACCAGTTAGAATGGCCAAAATTAGCAAGACAGGAAACAACGTGTGTTGGAGAGGATGTGGAGAAAGGGGAACCCTCTTACACTGTTGGTGGGAATGCAAGTTAGTGCAGCCACTTTGGAGAACAGTGTAGAGATTCCTCAAGAAATTAAGAATAGAGCTTCCCTATGACCCTGCAATTGCGCTGCTGGGTATTTACCCCAAAGATACAGATGTAGTGAAAAGAAGGGCCATTTGTACCCCAATGTTTATTGCAGCAATGGCTACGGTCGCCAAACTGTGGAAAGAACCAAGATACCCTTCAACGGATGAATGGATAAGGAAGATGTGGTCCATATACACGATGGAGTATTATGCCTCCATCAGAAAGGATGAATACCCAACTTTTGTAGCAACATGGACGGGACTGGAAGAGATTATGCTGAGCGAAATAAGTCAAGCAGAGAGAGTCAAGTATCGTATGGTCTCACTTATTTGTGGAGCATAACAAATAACATGGAGGACATGGGGAGATGGAGAGGAGAGGGAGTTGAGGGAAACTGGAAGGGGAGATGAACCATGAGAGACTATGGACTCTGAAAAACAACCAGAGGGTTATGAAGGGGTGGCGGGGGGGGGTGGGGGGGTGGGGTGGGAGGTTGAGGAACCAGGTGGTGGGTAATAGGGAGGGCACATACTGCATGGAGCACTGGGTGTGATGCCAAAACAATGAACACTGTTATACTGTAAATAAACAAATAAAAATAAATAAATAAATTAAAAAAAAAAAAGCTGTAGAGTATGTGACTCCATGTACATGACATCCTGGAAAGGGCAAGATTATAGGAACAGAAAACAGATCAGTGCTCATGGAGTTTGGGAGTGGGAGGAAAGATTACATAGGGATGTCCTGCAGAATTTGGGGGGGAGGTGATGGAACTGTGCGATCAGTACTCCTTCCTGAGTTGTGGACCCCCAGCTGACCCCTGAAAATGTGGATAGTACTGAACCCTAAATATCCTGTGCTTTTTCCTATACATGAATATCTATCAAAGTTTAATTTTAAAATTAGGCAGAGTAAGAGATTAACAACAGTAACTAATAATAAAAAAGAACAATTACAGCAATATACTGTAATAAAATTTGTATGAATACAGTCTCTCTCTCTCAAAATATGTTATTGTTCTGTACTCACCTCCTTCTTGTGACGAAGAAAGGTGATAAAAAGCTTACACGAGATGAAGTGAGGAGTGACGTAGGCACTGTGACTTAGTGTTGGCCTGATACCGACCTTCTGATGATACCATAGGCCAGAAGGAGGATCATCTGCTTCCTGGTCATTGTTGATTGTGCAGGTAACTTGAAACCACAAAACTGAAGATAAGGGGGAACTATTGTATCTTGATTCCAGTTGTGGGTATACACCTGTGTGCACTTGTTTCAACTCACAGAATTATACACCAAAGGAGTGAACTAAATTTTAAAAGGGGAACTAAAACAAACAAACAAAAAGAACATCAATTTTTAAAAATATTTTATTTATTTATTTGACAGAAAGAGAGATCACAAGTAGGAAGAGGTAGGCAGAGAGAGGGGGGAAGCAGGCTCCCTGCCGAGCAGAGAGCCCAATGTGGGGCTCGATCCCAGGACCCTGAGACCACGACCAGAACCAAAGGCAGAGGCTTTAACCCTCCAATCACATCATGCTTTGTTGATGGTTTCCCGTTACAAAGTACTAAGTGATAAAGTCCTTGCTTATCTTCCCAGCTCCTATGAATTGTCTCAGAGAACCCTACACCTTTCCTTTAGAATATTTATCATTATCTATAAATACAATTTTTTGTTGATTATCTATTTAGTGTCTGTCGACAAGGATGGTTAAGAATTATTGAATACTTACTAAGCGTGGAATACTGTTCTAAGTGTTTTACATGGATTAATTTATTTAATCCTCGTAACAACCTTAGGGAGTATCACTATTTTTCTAGGTAGAGAAACAGAGGCACAGAGGAATTAAGTAATTTGATGAGGGTCTCATAGCTAGTAAGTGACAGAGAAATGTATCCCAACTAAGTCTTCTAATATAATACCGAATTTAATCCGCGTAATATCTAACATGACTTATAGATGTAGAAACTAAAGCCCAGAGAATTTAAGTAATTTGCATAAGGATACAAAGTTCATGTGTTTTGGTATCAAAATTCAAATTCTAGGTCTTTGTGGGTCAAAAATATAGGCCCTCCTTATCCTTAAGAATCTAGGCTCTGGGTTGAAAATGTATTAAAGGAGGCAAAGATAGGTTTCACTTGTGGAATTTTACTTCTTGTGTAATAAACTGTAATTTGAGCAACAATTTCTAAGGATTATATTCCGCTTGAGAGAGTCTGGGGATGGGAGATGGATGAAGGTCATAACATATCAGCTTGAACCAAGCACAATGTCTAACAAGTTTCTTTTCCTTTCCTTTCTCCAAATGCACACCATTCTGACCTGCATCATTTCTGCTGTTTGCTATTCTAGTTGCAGCACAAACCACAAATCATAGCAAATTGCAGAATTTCTCAATCATTAAGGATTTACAATAGGTTAATTTTAAAATGGACTGCATTTCACAGCTGCAAAGCTTTTGTCTGATTCCTAGACCAAATGAGAAGCCATTAGTGGATTGAAGACCTTTCTGTGGGCACAACTAGCAAAAAGAAAAGGTCATGTGGACAAACAGGCAACTCTGCCAGGTAAGGTGAGGTAATGGCTTACTAAGTAGAGGGCCAAACCTGGTGACATGACATCACTCCCTGCCTGTTTAGTACTAAGCACAACAAGAATTAGAAGCAGATCATGAATTCAGTGCATGCTTGGGATAATAAAAACAATACACAACCAAGGAACACTTCAAAATCAGCCATTTTAAGGAGAAAGCTAAAAGCAAAATGCATGTCTCACACTTTTTTTTTCTTCCTAAACAGTTGTAACTACGATGAAAGACTTAAATGATTTGCTTATTTTTTAAGATGACTGTCCTGTAGCCAATGCAAATAATCCATAAAATATATTTGTCAGATTGAGTCTGATAAATGGGCAGGGGCAGAAGGTGAGGAAGAGAGAGAATTTTAAGCAAGCTCCATGCCCAGTGCATAGGACTTGGTCTCAATACTGTGAGATCATGGCCTGAGCCGAAATCAAGAGTCGGATGCTTAAATGACTAAGCCACCGAGATGCTCCTATTTCCAATCCATTTTATTTTATTTTATTTTTAAGATTTTATTTATTTATTTGACAGATAGAGATCACAAGTAGGCAGAGAGGCAGACAGAGAGAGAGGAAGGGAAGCAGGCTCACTGCTGAGCAGAGAGCCCTATGCAGGGCTTGAATCCAGGACCCTAGGATTATGACCTGAGCCAAAGGCAGAGGCTTTAACCCACTGAGCCACCCAGGCACCCCTCCCATCCATTTTAAACCCAACTATTCACAATGCTCTTTTTGTAGTGTAGAGGCCTCAAGAGATCCACATGAATCAACATGGCAGAGGGCTCAAAGCCAAAAGGCTATGAAAAATGAAAATTTCCTCTCTGTTCTGCCTACCACTTAGAATGCCAACAAAAATGCTGACGTTCTTCCCTTTTGATCATCTTTTAGACTAAATGCTTTCCTTTAAAAGGACTCAATTTGCTCTAGCAGCACTAATGGGCACGGAAGCCCACAGACCCACACACCTTTGATTCACACAGGGCCTTAGTTTAATAATAATGCTCTTGTGATGACCAGGACCCCTCTGAACAAACAAAGCTTTTCAGGACTCCTTTTTTTGAACTCTAATGTAAACTATGGACTTTATTTAGTAATAATGCAATAATATTGGTACATCAATTATAACAAATGTGTCATTCTAATATAAGATGTAAATAACATGGAGGGAACTAGGGAGCAGTGGGTATGAGAGCTCTGTACTTTTTCTAATAAATTTTTCTGTAAACTTAAAAGTTCTCTTAAAAAATTAGATCTATTTTTAAAAGCTGCTATAAGCAAAATCAAAAGACAGGTGAAAAACTGACAGAAAATATATACAGCATACATTACAGATAAAAATCTAATATCCCTAGTATAGAAAGAATTCTTAAAAACTGGGTAGAGAAATTGGCAATAGGTAATTCACAAATAATACATTACTGCCTTTAAACATACAGAAAATTTTTAACCTCACTCATTATAATGACATGCCACTTTTTACCTGTCCCCCCAAATTTTAAATATAATATTCTGCTGCCAAAACCACAGGAAAACAGTTACTCTCATAAATTGCTGGTGATAAGGTAAATTGGTACAATGCTAATGGAGAAAAATTTACAACAGCTAATAAAACTTATAGGGTATTTACCTTCTGACTTAGCAAGTTTCACTTCTAGAAATTTACCCTAAAAAAATCTCCAAAAGTATACAAACATATATGCACAAAATTATTCACTGCAGTATTGCTTTTAATTGCAAATTAATGGAAAAACATTATATGCAAAAAAAAAAATCCTAAATCAGGGACGCCTGGGTGGCTCAGTGGATTAAGCCGCTGCCTTTGGCTCAGGTCATGATCTCAGGGTCCTGGGATCGAACCCCGCATCGGGCTCTCTGCTCTGCAGGGAGCCTGCTTCCTCCTCTCTCTCTGCCTGCCTCTCTGCCTACTTGTGATCTCTCTCTGTGTCAAATAAATAAATAAAATCTTAAAAAAAAAAAATCCTAAATCAGGACTCCTTTCTTAAAAGATTCTACCTCAGGTCAATGCAGACTCTCACTGAGATATTCTGACCTCAGTACCTGTAACCTGCCTTTGCTATGTCCACTCATCCATTTACAGTCATTTTGTACTCCCTGCCATGCACACTACATTCTATTTTTACATATGCTTTCTCAGCAGCTATGTTTCTTCTTCTTTGAGAAAGAAATCTGGAGGTACTGACAAAGGTATTACACAAGTACAGAGTAATAGGACACTGCTTAGATTCCAAGGGTTCTATTTTTTGTCTCTATGCATCCTTTGAAGGATATTCACAATAGATTTATTTCAATCTGCCTCATCAGCTTCAGGTATTGGGCAATCAAAAACTACTCAGAAGATGTTGGAAGTTTGAAAATCATTACAATAAATTATCTGCATCAAGTGTTGTAACTCCCTAAAAACTTTCCTCAAAAAAAATTTTTTTTTGCCCACAACCTACCACAATCCCCTTCCATAAAATCCAATACTTTGGGGCTGATAGGAAAATAAGGTCATCAAATCAAATATTTTAATTCTAAAATATTCAAATATTAAAATGCATCCATTATCTCAATTAATGTACTTTTAATGTGTGTGAACATTCATGCACTGAGGAGGTATAAAACCACGAGGAAAGGGAAAATTCATTATTTTCATAACTGGTACACAAAACTTAATGTTTTCATCCAAGATACTTATTTTCTTCAGAATTATTTACTTTTAAAATTATCAACTAAGATTTTTCCTTCAGAGGGAAGGGAAAGAGAGGGAACTAACATTTATTAAACAACTTCTGTGTAGCCAGCACTGTGCAAGGCTCCTTATATACATTATTATCCTTTTATAGTAATAAGGACATAAAGGATCAGAGGATTTCCTTCTTTCAAGGCTATGTTTGGATCTAGCGCTTTCTGTCATAGTGTTTCTTAGTAGTATCAAGGAAATTCAACATACAAGAGGAAAGGAAAATTTTATTACTGTTCACTTTAATCAAGAAATTACTGAATAGTTAGAATGGCCAAAATTAACAAGACAGGGAAAAACAAATGTTGGTGCGGATGTGGAGAACGGGGAACCTTGTACTGTTCGTGGGAATGCAAGCTGGAAAACAATGCAAACTCTGGAAAACAGTATGGAGTTTCCTCAAGAAGTTAAAAATAGGGTGCCTGGGTGCTCAGTGGGTTGAGCCTCTTCCTTTGGCTCAGGTCATGGTCTCAGGGTCCTGGGATCCAGCCTTGTGTCAGGCTCTCTGCTCAGCAGGGAGCCTGCTTCCCTCTCTGTCTCTGCCTGCCTCTCTGCCTGCTTGCAATCTTTCTCTCTGTCAAATAAATAAATAAAATCTTTAAAAAAAAGTTAACAATAGAGCTAACCTATGACCCAGCAATTGCACTACTGGGTATTTACTCCAAAGATAGAGTTGTAGTAAAAAGAAGGGTCATATATACACCAATGTTCATATCAGCAATGTCCACAATAGCCAAACTGTGGAAGGAGCTAAGATGCCCTTCAACAGATGAATGGATAAAGAAGATGTGGTTCATATATACAATGGAATATTACTCAGCCATCAGAAAGGATGGATACCTACCATTTGCATTGATATAGATCGAATTGGAGGGTATTATGCTAAGTGAAATAAATCAAGTAGAGACAGACAATTATCATTTGGTTTTACTCAGATGTGGAATATAATGAATAGCGCAGAGGATCATAGGGGAAGGGAGGGAAAACTGAATGGGAAGAAATCATAGAGGGAGAAAAACCATGAGAGACTCTGGACTCTGGGAAACAAACTGAGGGTTACAGCAGGGAGGGGGAGTGGGTATATGGAGTAACCAGGTGATGGGAATTAAGGAGGGCAGGTGATGTGATGAGCACTGGGTGTTACATGCAACTAATGAATCACTGAACACTACATCAAAAACTAATGATGCATTAAATGTTGGCTAATTGAACTTAATAAAAAAAACCTAAAAAACAAACAAGCAAAAAATAACAACAAAAAGAAATTCCTAAATAGCTAGTGGAGTATCCTTTGCAGCCACCACAAACTAAAGGAGACACATGAGCTCTAGTAGGAGGTCATGTTAAGTTTAATGGAACAATGTTCTAAAACAGAAATAAGAAACTCAGGCTGCATGTGAAAAAAACAAACAAACAAACAAACAAAAACAGAAAAAAACCCCACCAATCTCAAGTGCCATGGGTTGGCTAATACCAGTCTGGAGAAAAGAGGTCTGGAAAGAAGTCAGGAGGAACAGAAATCTCAGAAGTACAGAGGGAAAAGATATGGGAAGGAGACAAAGAAAGTTCTAAGTGTCCTAAGCCAGGTCTGTGAAACGAAGATAAAGTGCTTTTCAACTGAGTAATACACAACAAAGAAAGATTTTAGTGATGATTAGAGCTATTTAAATTTCTAGTAGGTTTCAGTGATTTAAAACAGCCTTTTTGGTCCTGGCAACTGGTTTATCTGCTTTTATTTTCAAACGGGTGGGGGTGGGGGGGTGATCAGCTGCAAAGAATTATGCATGTACATAAAATGTACAAAAATACTGGCTATTATCTAAAGATTTAGAAGTAATGGATTGCCAGCTTTCAGAGAACAAAACTGTCACAATTCACAACTCCCGAAGATTACATGTGGAACCAGATTAAATTTCTCATTCAGTTCCCCCACCTCCCCACCCTCTCTATCCCCTTAGGTTTTTGTTCTAATCCTGTTCTGGTGAGGATAATGGGAGTGTCTCCTAGTGGGAATAAAGAACAGGAATCAAAACTACATAGGCAGAGAAAACCCTACAGCTTTGGACGTTCAGCACTCAACTGCTCTTCTCAAGCCTTCAGAGAGTATATTCTGAATAAGGTAGCTGTGGTTATCTATTATTTTCTGGGCAATAGCACTAAGTAAGCTACGGCTTCGGCTTCCACTGTGGTGGCCTGATGTGCCAGGAGCATACTTGCTAGGTGATGGTCTGCTCTAGCCGAAGGACAATATAGGAAGGATGTGTGTTTGGGGGGGTTATCCAAAAACGGGAGAACACTATGGAAAAGTAACAAGCTGAGAACACATCATCTGCTTTGTTTGCCAGCTGCCAGCTGTCACAGAAGACACAGTGATAACCTACTAGAACTGTGCTGTGCCCAAAGGCTCCAAATTATCCCCGCTTTAACTGTCTTGCCACCGCACTTCAGATGTTACCACTATTATTTCCACTTTAGCTTTTGGAATATTCCAGGAACACTAGTCCTTCAAATCCTACCATCTAATTGCTGCTAAATTTACATATAGTTACGCATTCCCCCACTTTGATGTTAAATGGATATTCTAGTCCTTTTCTGTCCTTAGGACATGGAAGGGGGATAAGTCCCTGCTTTAACTACTGCACAGCTTGGACTTTTTTTTTTCCTTTTTTTTTTTTCCACTTTTTTAAAAATTTATTTTCAGCGTAACAGTATTCATTGTTTTTGCACCACACCCAGTGCTCCATGAAGTGCGTGCCCTCCCTATTACCCACCACCTGGTTCCTCAACCTCCCACCCCCCCTCCCCATCAAAACCCTCTGGTTGTTTTTCAAAGTCCATAATCTCTCATGGTTCATCTCCCCTTCCAGTTTCCCTCAACTCCCTTCTCCTCTCCATCTCTCCATGTCCTCCATGTTCTTTGTTATGCTCCACAAATAAGTGAGACCATATGATACTTGACTCTCTCTGCTTGACTTATTTCACTCAGCATAATCTCTTCCAGTCCCATCCACGTTGCTACAAAAGTTGGGTATTCATCCTTTCTGATGGAGGCATAATACTCCATCGTGTATATGGACCACATCTTCCTTATCCGTTCATCCATTGAAGGGCATCTTGGTTCTTTCCACAGTTTGGCGGCCATGGCCATTGCTGCAATAAACATTGGGGTAGAGATGGCTCTTCCTTTCACTACATCTGTATCTTTGGGGTAAATACCCAGCAGTGCAATTGCAGGGTCATAGGGAAGCTCTATTTTTAATTTCTTCAGGAATCTCCACACTGTTCTCCAAAGACTTTTACTAGCAGATAAATGCTGTGTAGCCCCACTCCAGGGCCTGCTGATGGCAGAGCAGACGGAAGAATAACCCAAAACTAACCATGAAACATGAACTCTGAGTTTAAAAGGTTGGCAATGGTTTGGCAAGTTAGGGGGAAAAGCAGAGTGAACATTTGGGACTTAAAAAAAAAAAATCTGACATGATAAAAGGAAAAGTAGCTCCTTTTTAGTTATATTTCTTTTTGCCGGTTTTGTTTTTTCGCAATTTTTTTTCTTAAATAACTTTTTAGAAATCAAAACCCAACAGAGAGAACAATTATGTTAATAATGCCAGGAAATTTGTTTGCTTTGTTCAATTGAGCTTCAAAAGCACTTCAGTTGAACATTACATTTGTGATCACAAGTAATGCCTATTCTTATATCCCTTTAAAATGTTTACTTTATTATAGCTTATTATCAATGTGAGTCTGAAATGCAGCACCATGGCTGCTCAATTTCCAGGCCACAATTTTATGATAATCGTATGAAATGTATTCATGTGTCAACAGAACTGTCCAACAATGCCCCAAATGGGGTTGTTAGCTGCTCTTCGGATGGCCACACAGTTCCGTGCTCCATAGCATTAAGAAACTACTCCAAGCAGACAGCTCTTTGAGAATTTTAACTTCGCTTGGAACATTACTATTTTGTTATGCTTAGCTCAGCTTAACTGCTACTATCTCAAAAAACAGGCAAGCTCCTGCAAGAACACTGACCCCAAATACCCAAACATATGAATGGGCTAAACTGGTACTGTTACTTTATTGGTGGGTTTCCCTTTTAGGAAGCCTCCACCTAGTAGAGGGGATAAGACTGAAGAATTCCCCTGAACTTGAGGTTGCCTATTGCATGCCAAAGTAAGAAGGTACCTGAGAGATACAGTCTGTCACCCTGGCATCTCAGAAAGGTGTTAAGGCAACACTTATAATATATGCATATCCAATAACTGGACATGGATGGTGGGTCTAGAGGTGTCCGTCCCTCTCAAGCACTGGTTTCTCTGCAGCACTCTGACCTTCCTCACTTTGGTGATAAGTAGCCTACATTACTGTCTAAGGCAGAGACTGAGATCTCAAGCAACTTTTTCCTGATTCAGCATTTTTTTCTTTTTTCTTTTTTAAATTTTTATTTATTTATTTGACAGAAAGCTGTGAGGCACTGTCTGACAAGGCAATTGAAAGCAGAGGGGGTTCAGTTATTTTTCTGGAAAAACTGGAAGACACACGTGTGCAAGTTATGCTGGGAAAGTATTTTAAGCTTCAGACTGGTTTTACATGGTCGTGAGTACCAGTGACAGAGAAATCAGTTCTTGCCATAGCAACAAAAGGGAGGCTTTGAGTAAAGGCAGCAGGCTCACAGAAGAAAAAAACCCACTGCAAACGGAAGATTTGGAGCATAACAGTTGATGCTTTTTGCCTTCTTGGCTGTATTCAAATAAGTAAGTAGAATCATATTCAAATATTTAGGATCACAAGAACAATGTATGAATTTAAAAGTGATTAAAGGGTAAGTCTGTAGGTCCTTTAAATATACAAAATACTACCATTACTATATTCTGCCTTAAGAAAAACATAGAAGAATTAGCACTCCCCCTCATTAAAAACAGAAAAAAATAGGAACACAATGTCCGTGAGTGAAAGTACTGTACTTTTCCAGGAGGATGTAGAGACACCTTTAGGCCCTGCTGGCAAAGCTTATTGATATATATAATTAGTTGCAAATTAACATCACTGCCTTAACAAGTTTAATTACCTAATTTTCCCTATAAATCTTGGCAGTTAAGTTATTGGCAAGTTAAAAAAAAATAGAAGCTGTAAGAAAGGAACTGTCAGAATCTGACTGAGAAATGACAGCTGACAGCAAATCACCAACTACAAAAGCAAAGTAATCTTGGATCACTTTCCCAGGCAGTAGCTGGCTTAAGAGACATTAACAATTCCTAAGGCCATCACTTTATTTTCTATTTTTTTTTAAGATTTTATTTATTTATTTGACAGACAGAGACACAAGTAGGCAGAGAGGCAGGCAGAGAGAGAGAAGGAAGCAGGCTCCCCGCTGAGCAGAGAGCCCGATGCAGGGCTCGATCCCAGGACCCTGGGATCATGAACTGAGCCAAAGGCAGAGGCTTTAACCCACTGAGCCACCCAGGCGCCCCAGGACATCACTTTATTAAAGTACAAGCTAACAGCCTGAGATGACACTCGAAATAAAAGTTATATAAATTGCAAAGCACGTTAAGAAGGTAGGGATACTTCAAATATATCAAAAGAAGAAATTAACTTAAATGCTTGCTTTAAAAAGCCATATGGGAAATATTTCACTAAATGATGATGACATTGGGTAAGTGAAGACTTTACTGTCTCACACTTCTTTTTTTTTATTTTTAACTGTTTATTTATTTGAGAGAAAGAGAGAGAGAGAGAGAGAGCATAAGCATGAGCAGGGGGGAGGGGCAGAGGAAGTGGGAGCAGCAGACTCTTGGCTGAGCAGGGAGCCCGATGCAGGACTCGATCCTAGGATCCCAGGATCATGACCTGATCAGAAGACAGATGCTTAACTGACTGAGCCACCTCTTGCACTTCTATAGAGCTCACTCTTTTCAATGCATTGTTGTATGGGCCGATTCCCTTGAAATACTTGATCAATTTTCTTGAATGAAAAATTTAAGCCAGCAATATTTACACAAAAACAGTGTTGTAAGGACATAGAAAGTGGGCTTAGGAAGTCAGAAAAACCTGGTTTCCAATGCCAATTATATTATTTACTGGTTGCCTGACCAAGGGTAAGTTATTTAACCTCTCTGTGTCTCAATTTTCTCATCTGTAAATACAAATACCTACTTTATTAAGATTGCTATAAATATTAGAAGGTATAATATATGCTGGGCATATAATATGTGCTCAGTAAAAATTATTTCTTTTTGCTATTTATAAAATACTTTATTTTTAGTCATACCCAGAACAATTAAAATCATGTTACAATTCCATTAATTACAGAGCTGTTTCTTTTAATTATCATTGATCGTAATAACATGAACATTTACTTTTGAAAATAATGTCAAAAGTCACCATTTCTAAAAAAGGATAAATATCAAACCAGAAACATGCAAATTCTACTACTAGACAGTATATATCACTACAGTATAGGTTTCTGCTTCTGGACTAACCTGTAGAAATAATGAAAAAAATGTTTAATGAAAATAGTACACTATAGGAAGTAGGTACTTGGAATTATGTATTATTCACAAGTAATTATTATTTATGGGTGCCTGGGTGGCTAAGTCAGTTAAGCGGCTGCCCTTGGCTCAGGTCATGATATCAGCATCCTGACATCTGGCCCCACATTGGGGTCCCTGTTCAGCAGAGTGTCCATTCCTCCCTCTCCCTCCACGGCTTCTCCTGCTTGTGCTCTCTCACTCGCACTCTCTCTTTCTCTCAAAAAAAAAAAAAAAAAAAAAGTCTTTCAAAAATTATTATTTATTTTTAACTCAATCATAGGTTCTTGATGCTACATTTTAAAAGTTACAATTTTGAAGATAACTCCTTGAAAAAGCTGTGAATGTAACAATAAAGGGTAATTATCACCTTCCATGCTAGAAAGGGTATAATGAACTAATTTCTTTTTCACAATAAAAATCTGCAGTGAACAAACTTGAACCAATCACTTTGTTGTCTTTTTCCAGAATACAATTCTCCCCTGAAAAATATGTCTAAGAGACTTAGGCTTAGTCTTAATTTCTCAAGACACAAAAAAGAGATGAAAATAATTGAAACAACCATACCAAGGCAGGCTCTTCCATGACTTGAACTGTCAGATTCAAAGATAGAACTAGCCATATTAAGAAAAGTTCTCCAGTGCATCCACCTCTTGTCTCAAATAATTGCTCAACCTGAGCAGCAACACAATATCAGAAACAACTAAGAGAAACATTAATCTGAACTGTTTTTATATTGGCTCCATTTGTTTCTCTTAGAGATGAACACTTCAAATAATATGAAGAGGATTTAAAAAGATTTTACTACCTGATAGTTATGACTTTACGAATCCAGGACCCTTTCGTCACTGCCCATGTCAGTGACTTTTATTATTAGTTTCTTGAGCTGGGGCTAAAGAAGTCATTTGGAAAAGTGACATGAATTGTCAGGAAAATGTCAGTTCTTTATGCTGAACCTGGTCCTCAACATTTTAATGTTTCTCTAAAAAGGTATTAGTTGTCTTGTTCCAACTTAGAAATTCTTAAAATGGTCTGTACAGTCTTGCTTTAGTATGGTTGGATTTTTAAAAAATTCTCTAATACAATTTACCTCTTCAACAATATTTCCTGTTAGTTTCTTACATAAGCCTTTGCTCTTATATACAAGGCAAGTCTTTATGGTTTCACAGCTTTGCATTTTCTACTTTCCTGAATCACATGTCATCCTTCTATCCCTACAGGGGCTAAAGAGAAAAAAGTCAAAGACAAACACCTTCTGACACACACATATCCTGCTATTCACCTAATGGGTAGGACATCACAATTTGCACTTCTTTTGTAAATCCTAACTCAACTGCCTCAGTCCACAGTTCTTCGACTTTTGACATTTATAGCTAATTTCAAGCATTTGACATATCATATCCTACACTTGAGTTCTTCATTATCTCTTTTCAAAGTAATTTCTTCCATTTCACTGGCCAGACTATAAATAAGTTGCGGGCAGATAAAGTATCTTTTTTTTTTTTAAGATTTTATTTATTTATTTGATAGAGATCACAAGTAGACAGAGAGGCAGGCAGAGAGAGAGAGAGAGGGAAGCAGGCTCCCCGCTGAGCAGAGAGCCCGATGCGGGACTCGATCCCAGGGCCCTGAGATCATGACCTGAGCTGAAGGCAGTGGCTTAACCCACTGAGCCACCCCAGGCGCCCCAGATAAAGTGTCTTATTAATCTTTTTATCCCCAGGTTTCCACCAAAATACCGTGTGTGTGTGCGCACGCGCTGAACTAATGTTCGTTTTTGACTAGCAGATAAGTTTTGAGATATATAATGGACAAGAGAATAGTCTGTATAGTCAAGGGAACAGGGAATTGCAAACATCAAAGAAGTGGAAGTTAGGGAAAATAAAGTTACAATGGGATGGGAAAGGCTGATGAGAGGAACTTACATTTGTTACAGTGGGCAGCAGGAAGCCATGTTGGTGGTAAAAATGAAAAAAAAAAACGAATGCAAGGTAAACATATTAAAGGTTCTGAAGGCCATAAAAAGGAGACCAAATTTAGAGAGTGTCAAAATGTCTAAAATAGAGACTATATAGGAGTGTAAGGTTGTTGTTTATTTTAGAGATTTTATTTTATTTATTTGACGTACAGAGATCACAAGTAGGCAGAGAGGCAGGCAGAGAGAGGGGGAAGCAGGCTCCCTGCTGAGCAGAGAGCCCTATGTGGGGCTCAATCCCAGGACCCTGAGAGCATGACCTGAGCAGAAGGCAGAGGCTTTAACCCACTGAGCCACCCAGGTGCCCCTTGTTGTTGTTTTTTTAAATGGGGGTGGGCAGAGGGCTAAAGAGAGGGAATTTTAAGCAGGCTCCATGCCCAATACAGAGGCTGTCATAGGGCTTGATCTCACAACCTGAGATCATGAAACCCATGAGATCATGACCTAAACCAGAATCAAGAGTCAGACACTTAACTGAATGAGCCACCCAGGTGCCCCAGGGAGTGTAAGGTTTTAAGGAGTAAAGTGAGAAAGACAACCACAAGTTATTCAGGAGAGACAAATGTTAACTTGTTCTGGCTAAAAGAACAAACACAGCCTCGAGGAAGGTAGATCTGCTAAGGACTACCACCAAGTCAGATTCCCAAAAAGGAGTGGAATTCCAAAGAAAAGACTTTTCCTTATTTTTTTTTCTCCCAAATCATAATTTCTCTGATTTCATTGATTTAATAAATTATTCGGGCCAGTAAAAGCATTTGAAAATCAACATCAGACTTGGGATTTTACTTGTTATATGTAAGAATCACTCCTGTAAGAGCCTGGGGTCTATATCTCTTAACAGGATACAATAGAATGGAAAAGTTCATCACCAGTAATAACTTAACCCTCACCGATATATATTACCTTTTCCCTGAATGGCTCCATGTCACTCCAGAAACCTCCAGTTCATGACATCTAATGACCTGTACCATATACATGTTTCCTTATTTCATTCATCCTTTTGCTAAACCAAAACCACCCTGAGAGTATCTCCTTGCTTATTCTCACAGTCACTGTCTTTTACATCTTCCAATTACCCTGTGCTATGCAACCAACCTACTCATCTTGAAACTTAAAAAACATCTGTTCCTTCTCCTTGCAATTCTGCTATAATTCTTTTTGCAGCTAAAATCAGCCCTGAGTCATCAAAATGCCTCCAAGATACACTGATCTTGAAAAACATTTAAATGTTTTAATTATAGCTATTCTCACAAAGAAAACTCAACTTTGAGCCAGACAGTGAGGAACCGTTTATCACTATATCTAGCAAAACTGCCACACCTAGTTGAAAAAAAAACTCGCAAATGCGATATTAACTTTTTCTTTCTAAGCTATTCAGAGCACTCAGAATCTCAGTTGGTTTGTTTATATACTTGATTTTCTACCAGCTGATTCTTTCTTAAAGAAATAAAATAGATTTTCAGAGACTGTTTCAAATTAATAACCATACAATACTTTTACCCAAATCTCTTGAATACTAAGAAGTAATAAAGGTAAAATAAAAAGCATTTCATATCAAAGAAAAATAATAAGTAGGATAGGCCCTTCTAAAAATGATGGCTGAGGGGAAATATATGACAAAATAAACTTCAAACTAGATGCTTTGGGAACAGAAAGAAAAATACTTCATAACGAAATCAGAAGATATTATAATTAGAAGCCTTTTAATATCTCAGATTCACAAATGTTCCCAATACAAGAACTCACAGCACTTGCTATTAACAACTAATGGACATAAACACTCAATATTGACTCAATAGCAGAGGTGAGATTATAACTTTGAGTTCTTTATACTCCTTTCTCTTTTTGTGTAAATAAACCATAATGACTCTCTGTTTTGATCCTTGTGGTGAAACCATAATTTCTTTTGGGCAAGTCACTGAGTCCAGCCAGTGTCTTAACTAGTATCAATTACAGAGAGAATTTGGCCTACTATACAAGTAAAACTCAGAAGGACTTCAAGGACTATCGTATTGTATATCATATACAATAATAATGCAACATAAATAGTAACTAAAGAGTATACACTAAATACTAGACACTAAAATAACATTCCAGAGAAGGTTGCAAAACATAACTGTACTACCTGTTGGCAGTATAATCTTGGGTTTTCACTCAGCCTTCTAGGTCTTCCTAATCTGTAAAACTGGAAATGCTGAAAGTACATATACCTTTGCTTGAGAATGATTTAGAACAGTGCCTGGCATACATGGCTCAACAGATGTTGGCTATAATAGTATCTTTTTTTTTTTTCATGACAAAGTTTTCAAATATTGACAAAGAAGCAAAAGAAGAAAAAAGATGAAATATCCAAAGAGATACATATGGTGCTAACATTTGGTGATACAATGAGAAAAATTATTACACATTAGGGATATGTTACATTTAAATATTCTTTTACATTATTTGTTTTTAAAACAAAAAAAGTTTTACATTAAATGAATTTTCTACTAGATAACTTCTTTTATTAACTAAGACTTAGAACATCGAATCTGATTCTAAAATATTGCCATCTATTGAGAAAAAATTATATAGTTAAATAACCCAAAATGTAATTTTATGAATCTACCTACACAGATTCTGAATAGATTTTTTTTAAAGAATGTATATATAATATACATACATACATACATACTGATATTTTGACTAAGATTTAAGTCTTAGAAGAAAACTTAATGAAAAGTATTTTAATCTCAGAAGCAACATCATTATTTTAACAGATGAATGATCACCTGTGAAACTATTTCTTGGGTATCAAAAATGCTCTGATCTGGTGATACCACAGAAAGAAATTAAATACTAATACTTAAAATATTTTAGTAAAACTGTAAATATTCAAATGATACCTCAATGCTGACCTGTATTTGTAATGTTAAACTTACATTTCTAATAGTTTCTCCAAACCTCATCTTTCATTACATTTAGCATTACTTGTGAATTTCTTAAACTACAAACTTGTCATTTTTACTTACAGGCAAATAATTCTACAGATAATAAAATTTTGGGATACGAACAAAATGAACACTTAGCTCACTATTTAGAAAAGCTATTTTAAGAGATTATTAGGTTTACTTGATTATATTTTGTATTCCTCTTTTAGAAGATTAGAAGATTCTTCCTTATCCATGCCCCACAGTATTTATTTATGACAGGATGTCACTTAATGCAGTAGTCTCAAACTTCTGAAGATACTCAAGGTAGCAGCTTTAATACTGCTGATTAAAATTTTGGCAATATTTATTGACTTGTATTATCTGGTCTCAGAGTTTGTTACAGTTCTTGAAGAGCGAACAAAGACAACACCAACCTGGAGCTTTCCAAACTGCCTGATTCATGGTCATGGATACCTGAAATGGGTCTTTACTGTATTCTCTGCAATTGTTTATTTCAAACTTTATTAGGGAAGAAGACATGTGAATATTCCTTCATAACTGTCTACTGGAAAAATTATTTTTCTCCTTTTGTGGCAATAAAGTAAAATATATAATTTCTAGATGTCTCACAAAAATCTAAATCAGAAACTGGAATTATTTGAAATATGAATTTAGCAATAGTAATTTCAGATGTAATCTTCTGTATTGAAATGGTTATCAGTGCTTTTGAAATTCAAGCCAGACAACTACTTCTATTTAGAAGAAAATATTGGTAGGAAAAAATACAAGGGGATAAGAAGTTCTATGTCATTTCCTTTCACCAAAATAGGAGGTCCACTGCATTATAAATACCTAAACAGCCATGTTTACTTCCTTGAGAACACTTCAAAATTACTAAAACAACTATTTTTTTTCTCCAAACCATGTTTAATAAGAACTAAGCTTTGATATGTCTGGTTTTTATAAATTAATTTATTTATTTTCAGCATAACAGTACTCATTGTTTTTGCACCACATCCAGTGATCCATGCAATTCATGCCCTCTCTATTACCCTCCACCTGGTTCCCCAACCTCCCACCCCCCACCCCTTCAAAACCCTCAGGTAGTTTTTCAGAGTCTGTAGTCTCTCATGGTTCATCTCCCCTTCCAATTTCCCACAACTCCCTTCTCTTCTCCATCTCCCCATGTCCTCCATGTTCTTTGTTATGCTCCTGATATGTCTGGTTTTTAACAAAAACTAGAAGATGCTAAAATAATTTTCAACATTCTTCTATAAAGTGTCTGGCTCAAGAGAGACTGAAAATCACTGGAATTTCCAGCTAAGAAAAGTGCTAAATTTCTTAATTGGAAAATAATTTGAGAACTATATTTAAAATGTTCTCAGAGTAATGTATTCATAAAATCTACATTTCAAATAAAGCTACTGATGTTAATAATTTATAACCACAACCTTAAATTAGAAAATAAAATTAATTTATACTGCCTCAAAGATATCCCAACTCAAGATGTAATATATATTAGAAAATAAAGTTTTAAGGTAGTAAATATGTATGTAATTACAGCCAGAGTTTTAAATACTTTGATGACCTTCATAGCAAATACTTAATGGCTAAAAACAAACAAACAAACAAAAAAGAGAAAAAAAAACACAAAACCAAGCTCTTAGAGAGAAGAGACCTGTGGTTGCCAGAGGCAGGGTGGGAGTGGGTGAAATGGGTGAAGGAGTGAAGGAGGCCAAAGGTACAAACTTCCAGTTATAAAATAAATAAGTTATGGGGAGGTAATACACAGCATGGTGACTATAGTTAATAATACTGCATTGCACATTTGAAAGGTGCTAAAAGAATAGATCTTAAAATTAAGAAAAAAAGAGATTTTATGATTATGTATAGTGATGGAGGTGATGATTATTTCACAATGTATGCAAATACCGAATCACTGTTGTACAATTAAAACGAATATAATTTCATGTTAGTTATACCTCAGTAAACAACAACAAGAACAAATGGTAACAGACACCTATTTACTGCTTTTATGTCTCAGGCACTGGGCCAAATGCTGAGGATCTGAAAGCACACAAGATACCACCCAACTCCACAAGGCTTATAGTCTTGTGGACGGGTTTTCTAAGACAGAAAGATAAGAACACTAAGCCTGAAACATGTGTGACTACAGATAGACGACCCTAAGTGTTGCTAAATTTTGCCAATAACATTGCCAAAACCACCTTGGTAAAAATGGCATGAGAACCACGACTATGGAATGCTTTGGGAACTTTCTGGAACCCTAGTCTGCAATCACTATGTGACTTGTTAGTAAACAATGCATGACTCTCCAGAAAGTTACAACCTGGGCTCACCTAAAAGCCCCCCAGGAACCCTGCAGCACTCTGGCGATGAGCATGCAGGACAAAAGTTGTCAGCCAACTTAAAAGCTATTTATTGCATAGAAGTACAAAGACATTTAGCTTCCATGAGGGTTTGTGTTTTTCTCAAACCTTCTTTCACTCTTTGAATCTGTTTTCAATAAAAGGGAAACCTTTTTTCCTTCCCTTATTATGACATATGAGACACTGAAAATTTGCCTCTTCATTTACAGTATTATGGAACATTTAGCCATTATCCAGTGAATACGCTGCACAAATCTAGATTTGATTCCACTGTTTTCTCTCAATTTCTCACCCATCTCCATTTCTTTCTGATCTTTTCCCTAGGGGAGATGTTACCTTTATTTCTTTCTCTATCCTCAAAGCACATGAAATCACTTGGAAGACTGAGTAGGCGTGGAAGGCTCCCTTCTCTTCTTGAGAATTAGAACTTTTTTTCAAAACAGAAAATAGCTTTAGTGGGCTCCATAAAACATCTTAATTCATTTCTCATTTATCTTTTCCTATGCTTTCCTCCTCCCTCTTCCCAGCAATTATGGCATCTTCTCATTTTCTTCACCCGCCAGAGCCAGTCAGAGGGCTGTCATCAACTCCGGCAGGTAAGCGTCCTCATTACCATCTGCACTGCATCAGTGTGGCAGTCTCCTAGCAGAAGCGCAAAGCAGCATTACCTGGACAAGTCCTACTCTGCAGCAATGCTTGCCAAACTGAGTCGTGACCCATCTTCCAAGAGAGAAGTTAATTTAGTAGGTGAAGACTGGCATTTAAAAACGAAATCAACAGAAAAAAAAACAGAAGAGAATGGAAAATAACAGTTATCGCATCATGCTTTTGAAATTTTGGTTTACCCTGTGTGTGTATAAATACATGTATGTGTAGAGAATCTCAATGGAAATATATTTCTTACCTTTCTACAGGTCATGGTCAAAAGTCTGGAAGCCACTAAACTAAAAGAGTCAGTTCTAAGGACTGTATCTTTATCTGATGTAATATTCCAGATATTTTAGAAATTTAAAATATGTATGCTAAATATTTCCTTTCAGTAAGAAGTGTTGATCTAATAAATCTATTATTTATTTTCTAAATTCAAGTATTTTCTAAAAGATCATCAGTCAGTAAAGAGGTCAAATCAGTTTTCCTAGTGTTTTTCAGTCTTTTCATAACTGAGAATCCCCAAACAAATACTTCACCTTTAAATTTAATGCATGTCTCCAAAGGCAAAGGAAACAAAAGCAAAAATGAACTTTGGGACCTCATCAAGATAAAAAGCTTCTGCACAGCAAAGGAAACAGTCAACAAAACAAAGAGGCAACCCACGGAATGGGAGAAGAATTCACAAATGACACTACAAAGGGCTGATATCCAAGATATATAAAGAACTCCTCAAACTCAACACACACAAAACAGATAATCATGTCAGAAAATGGGCAGAAGACATGTACAGACACTTCTCTGAAGAAGACATCCAAATGGTTAACAGAGACATGAAAAAATGTTCATTATCATTAGCCATCAGGGAAATTCAAATCAAAACCACAGTGAGATACAACCTTACACTAGTTAGAATGGCCAAAATTAACAAGACAAGAAAAAACAAGTGTTGGAAAGGATGTGGAGAAAAGAGAACCCTCTTACACTGTTGGTGGGAATGCAAGTTGGTGCAGTCACTTTGGAAAACAGTGTAGAGATTCCTTAAGAAATTAAAAATAGAGCTACCTTATGACCCTGCAATTGCACTACTGGGTATTTACCCCAAAGATACAGATGCATTGAAAAGAAGGGCCATATGTACTACAATGTTCATAGCAGCAGTGGCCACAATCACCAAACTGTGGAAAGAGCCAAGATGCCCTTCAGTGGACGAATGAATAAAGAAGATATGGTTCATATATACTATAGAATATTACGCCTCCATCAGAAAGGATGAATACTCAACTTTTGTATCAACATGGACGGGACTGGAGGAGATTATGATGAGTGAAGTAAGTCAAGCAGAGAAAGTCAATTATCATATGGTTTCATTTACTTGTGGAACATAAGAAATAATGTGGAGGACATTAGGAGAAGGAAAGGAAAAGTGAATTGGGGGAAATCAGAGGGGGAGATGAACCATGAGAGACTGTGAGACTCTGAGAAACAAACTGAGGGTTTGGGGATGAGTGAACCTGGTGGTAGGTATTAAGGAAGGACCACATTGCATGGAGCACTGGGTGTGGTGCATAAACAATGAATCTTGGAACACTGAAAAATTTTTTAAAAATAGAATTTAATCTACCTTTAAATTTAATCTACCCTAAAAATTACAACCTACAAGCTATTAGCCATCTCAAAAATGTGTGTCAGTAACAAATGACAATCTGAACTCAATATACTTTAAAAAAAATTCTACTTTTTTAATAGAAAAAAGTCTGAGGGAATGGTATGAAGTTCCAAATATGATTTCAAAAATGAAGAAGAGATCACTATTTCTTTACGTCTATTGCATATGCATATGAATGCAAACACCAACACTGTATTTCCTTGGCTGTGAAGAGATTTTTAAAGCTTCAAGCTCAGAAAGCTTAAGAAAATGAGACTGACAGATGGCACCGAGGTCCTCAGCAAGGATGGGACCAGGATCTGAGGCAGGGAATAATTTACCTGTACTGATCTTAAAATAAGTGCCTCAGACTATGGTTATATTGCTTACTTTTCACATACAGATGCTACATTGAATTCATAGTTAAAATATAGAGGACATTTCTGAGCCATTCTGTAGTGTCAAAGTGGAAACTGGTTCTGACTCAGCCTCACAGCCTCTCAAACTTCTTGGGCTGTCAGAACTGAAAGAGGCAACGAATACCAATCCCTGCGGGAAGGGACAGCCCTATGGCCTTGAGTCTTTCCATAAAAACCCCTGAGTTGATTAAAAGGGATGTTGACAGGCTTCAGTCCTTCTTGGTTTTATGGATTCTGGCTGCTAAGTGGAGCCTTAAGGACTAGAAGCCTGTAAGAATAGCATTAAGATTTTTATTGGATTGTGAGGTGTTCCAGAAGACAAAACAGAATAATACTCATAAAATGTAAACTATCATTTAAACTTAACATGTCTATAAAAATAAGCTAGGAATAACAGAATTTATATACACACAATTAATATAAAGGTATTATGTGAAGATATATTGAAATACCATCCCCTGCCCCCAAACAGGGCCTTCTGAGAAACTTCTGACCACTTGAAATCATACAAGTAAGAATTAAGTAAAATTTTACTTTAATCAAAGCTCCCTTTTTAATTTCAAAGACTGCATATGAAGGTATAATGAACTATGTCTCTTGAGAAAACTTAAGTCACATAGAGCCTGGTATATTTAGAACCTTAATCTCAATAAAGTTAAAAGAAGTTAGTCTTGATACCGGTTGAGACCTGATTTGTGACCCAGGATGTGATCTATTCTGGAGAAGGTTCCATGTGCACTAGAGAAGAATGTGTATTCTGTTGCTTTGGGATGAAATGTTCTGAATATATCTGTGATGTCCATCTGGTCCAGTGTGTCATTTAAGGCCTTTATTTCCTTGTTGATCTTTTGCTTGGATGATCTGTCCATTTCAGTGAGGGGAGTGGTCAAGTCCCCTACTATTATTGTATTATTATTGATGTGTTTCTTTGATTTTGTTATTAATTGGTTGATATAGTTGGCTGCTCCCACGTTAGGGGCATAGATATTTAAAATTGTTAGATCTTCTTGTTGGACAGACCCTTTGAGTAGGATATAGTGTCCTTCCTCATCTCTTATTATAGTCTTTGGCTTAAAATCTAATTGATCTGATATAAGGATTGACACCCCAGCTTTCTTCTGATGCCCATTAGCATGGTAAATTGTTTTCCACCCCCTCACTTTAAATCTGGAGGTGTCTTCGCGTCTAAAATGAGTTTCTTGTAGGCAACATACTGATGGGTTTTGTTTTTTTATCCATTCTGATACCCTGTGTCTTTTGATTGGGGCATTTAGCCCATTAACATTCAGGGTAACTATTGAGAGATATGAATTTAGTGCCATTATTAGCCTGTAAGGTGACTGTTACTGTATATTGTCTCTGTACCTTTCTGATCTACTACTTTTAGGCTCTCTCTTTGCTTAGAGGACCCCTTTCAATATTTCCTGGAGAGCTGGTTTGGTGTTTGCAAATTCTTTCAGTTTTAGTTTGTCCTGGAAGCTTTTGATCTCTCCTTCTATTTTCAATGATAGCCTAGCTGGATAGAGTATTCTTGGCTGCATGTTTTTCTCGTTGAGTGCTCTGAATATATCATGCCAGCTCTTTCTGGCCTGCCAGGTCTCTGTGGATAAGTCTGCCGCCAATCTAATATTTTTACCATTGTATGTTACTGATTTCTTTTCTCGGGCTGCTTTCAGGATTTTCTCTTTGTCACTAAGACTTGTAAATTTTACTATTAGGTGACGGGGTGTGGACCTATTCTTGTTGACTTTGAGGGGGGTTCTCTGCATCTCCTGGATTTTAATGCTTGTTCCCTTTGCCATATTAGGGAAATTCTCTCCAATGATTCTCTCCAATAGACCCTCTGCTCCCCTCTCTGTTTCTTCTTCTTCTGGAATCCCAATTATTCTAATGTTGTTTCGTCTTATGGTGTCACTTATCTCTCGAATTCTCCCCTCATGGTCCAGTAGCTGTTTGTCCCTCTTTTGCTCGGCTTCCTTATTCTCTGTCATTTGGTCTTCTATATCACTAATTCTTTCTTCTGCCTCATTGATCCTAGCAGTGAGAGCCTCCATTTTTGATTGCACCTCATTAATAGCTTTTTTGATTTCAACTTGGTTAGACTTTAGTTCTTTAATTTCTCCAGAAAGGGCTTTAATATCTCCAGAGAGGGTTTCTCTAATATCTTCCATGCCTTTTTCGAGCCCGGCTAGAATGTTCAGAATCGTCATTCTGAACTCTTGATCTGACATAGTACCAATGTCTGTGTTGATTAGGTCCCTAGCCTTCGGTACTGTCTCTTGTTCTTTTGTTTGTGGTGATTTTTTCCGCCTTGTCATTTTGTCCAGATAGGAGGATATGAAGGAGCAAATAAACTACTAATAGGGTGGCAAAGACCCCGGAAAAATGCGCTGTAACCAAATCAGAAGAGACCCCAAATTGTGGGGGGGGGGGGGGAAGGGGATAAAAAACAGGTTCTGGAAAAAAAAAAAGAAAAAAAATTTAAAAAATAAAACAAATAAAAAAATATAAAAAAGAAAGAAAAAATATATATATTTAGATGAACTAGTCAAAAAACGTTAAAAAAGAAAAGGGTAAAAGTTTTTAAAAAAATTTAGCAGAAGAAGAAAAAAGAAAAAAGAAAAAAAAATTGAAAAAAGAAAAAATAAATAAAAAATTGAAAAAAGAAAAAAAAAATTGAAGTAGCCGCAAGACTAGTCTTGAATGAGGGCGAAATCTGCTTTATTTATAACATAAAACATTAGCAATGGATATGTGAGGCAATTGCTTTTTGACTCTGCATGACAACTCTTTAGAATATGATCACTGTTTTATTTATTTAGTTTATTAGTTTTATTTTAGGATAAAACAAGAGATAATCACTTATGTTTAAAATCAAGTTCTTCAGGTGACCAACTTCCCCTAAAAACTTATGTTTTCAATACCTATTTGGCTAATTGATTGACAAATTTAGAAAAACATGTTTTATTCACTTTTTAAGGTTCTTAATTTGGAGTCCTTAAATGCCCTTAAAGAGGGTCCATGAGCCCTCTGATATTACCAGTAGAAGTGCATGTATTTTTCTAGAGAGAGAGTCCATAGCATTCATAGGATTCTGAAAGTAATTAATGATCTAAGAAGAGAGTCACTGCCCTGGGTGAAAGTTGCATACAAAAGGACTGAGCCAGATAATATATGGAAGATGTTAAGAGATAAAGGTAAGTTGGAATAATTTCCCCTAAAAACAGTGCAACCTGAAACGAGAATGAAGATGTACTAATCTAAGACTATTTAATAAAATCATGTTGTCATATTTGGGCCTTTAGGGCTTGGAAAAGAAATTAGAAAAGGTGGATAATAAGGGAAGAATGTATATGTAAGAATGGTTGTAATGCAGAGGAGCAAGATGGCGGAGAAGTAGAAGACCTAAATTTTGGCGGGTCCCAGGAATTCAGCTAGATAGTTATCAAGCCATTCTGAACACCTACAAACTCAAGAGGAGATGATAGAAAAGAACAGCAGCAATTAGATGAACAGAAAAGCAACCACTTTCTAGAAGGTAGGATGTGTGAAGAAGTGAATCCAAGGCTATATTTGGGAAGAGAGCTATGAGGGGAGGGAGCCTCAGTCAGCTGGCTCCCGGCAAGTGAGAGAACAGCAGAGCACAAATCAGAACTTTTTATAAGTCTGTTCCACTGGGGGACATCGCTCCAGTGGCTAAGCAGGGGTGGAACCCTCACTGGGACAGTGTGGTCTCAGGACCCTCAGGGTCACAGAAAGACCAGGGGTGTCATAGATTGGCAGAGTTCCCAAGTATCAGAGTGGGGAAGCCAACTGCAAAGACGGAGCCAAGTTGTGGGCTCTCAGCTTGGGATTGCCATAAACCGTGATCCCGGGCACAGCTGGGCCACCACTCTTTAAGTAGGGACCCCACGAGTGGCAGATCAAGGACAGACCCCTCTTCCTACCCCAGGAGGAGTAGCACGGGAGCACAGCACAGGAATCTGCTGGGTTTGGAAACTCCAAATGGGGTCATGTGCCAGAGATAGAAATGCTCGATAACAGGCCAGGTGAGCATAGAGAGCAGCCACAAACCAGGGAGATAAGGAAGGATTGACTGCTTTTCTCTGAGGACTCATTTAGGAATGAAGCTCCAAGTTCTCTGGGGCCAGAGAATGGGAAGACACCATTTTCATTCTCGTTCTCCAAAGCTGTAGGGAAAGCATTTAGGGAATGAAAGCTACCAAGAACAAACCCAAACAGATTGCTTAGCCTGGCCCCTGGCAGGGGCAGTGCAATTCCATCTGGGCAAAGACATTTGATAATCACTACAACAGACCTCTCCCACATAAGATCAGCAAGAATATCCAGCCAAGACAAGTTTACTAATCAATGAGAACTGTAAACCTCCAGTGCTACCAGAATGCAGCACATAGAATTCATGTCATTTTCCCCATGATCCTTTAGTCTTTCAAAGTTAATTTTTAAAATTATCTATTTCTTTTTCTGTTTTTTTTTCTTCTTCTCTTTTTCAACCAAAATTTTACCAATTCCTTTCCTGAAATCTTTTTAATTTTCATTTTTATACTCATATTTTATCTCTTCATTGTTCTTAACCTTATTTTTTAAATATATATGTTTTTCTTTCTTTAAATTTTGGAACACAGTTTCATGCAATGGAACAAAATGTACATTAATCTAGTGTATGGCTTAGTTCTAGTCTCCTGCCTGATCACATTCTCTCCTTCTTCTTCTTCTTCTTTTCTTTCTTTTTTCAACCAACTTCTTATCAATTCCTTTTTTTTTTTTTTTGGTGTGTTTATTTATTTTTTTTATTTGTTTATTTTCAGCGTAACAGTGTTCATTGTTTTTGCACCACACCCAGTGCTTCATGCAGTATGTGCCCTCCCTGTTACCCACCGCCTGGTTCCTCAACCTCCCACCCCACCCTCACCCCGCCCCTTCAAAACCCTCTGGTTGTTTATCAGAGTCCACAGTCTCTCATGGTTCATCTCCCCTTCCAGTTTCCCTCAACTTCCTCTCCTCTCCATCTCCCCATGTCCACCGTGTTATTTGTTATGCTCCACAAATAAGTGAGACCATATGATACTTGACTCTCTCTGCTTGACTTATTTCACTCAGCATAATCTCTTCCAGTCCCATCCATGTTGCTATAAAAGTTGGGTATTCATCCTTTCTGATGGAGGCATAATACTCCATTGTGTATATGGACCACATCTTCCTTATCCATTCGTCCGTTGAAGGGCATCTTGGTTCTTTCCACAGTTTGGCGACCGTGGTCATTGCTGCAATAAACATTAGGGCCCTTCTTTTCACTACATCTGTATCTTTGGGGTAAATACCCAGCAGTGCAATTGCAGGGTCATAGGGAAGCTCTATTTTTAATTTCTTGAGGAATCCACACTGTTCTCCAAAGTGGCTGTAGCAACTTGCATTCCCACCAACAGTGTAAGAGGGTTCCCCATTCTCCACATCCCCTCCAACACACGTTGTTTCCTGTCTTGCTAATTTTGGCCATTCTAACTGGTGTCAGGTGGTATCTCAATGTAGTTTTAATTTGAATCTCCCTGATGGTTAGTGATGATGAGCATTTTTTCATGTGTCTGATAGCCATTTGCATGTCTTCATTGGTGAAGTGTCTGTTCATATCTTCTGCCCATTTTTTGATATGATTATCTGTTTTGTGTGTGTTGAGTTTGAGGAGTTCTTTATAGATCCTGGATATCAACCTTTTGTCTGTACTGTCATTTGCAAATATCTTCTCCCATTCTGTGGGTTTCCTTTTTGCTTTGTTGAATGTTTCCCTTGCTGTGCAGAAGGTTTTGATCTCGATGAAGTCCCAAAAGTTCATTTTCGCTTTTGTTTCCTTTGCCTTTGGAGACATATCTTGAAAGCAGTTGCTGTGGCTGATATCGAAGAAGTTACTGCTTATGTCCTCCTCTAGGATTCTGATGGATTCCTGTCTCACATTGAGGTCTTTTATCCATTTCGAGTTTATCTTTGTGTATGGTGTAAGAGAATGGTCGAGTTTCATTCTTCTACATATCGCTGTCCAGTTTTCCCAACACCATTTATTGAAGAGACTGTCTTTTTTCCATTGTATATTTTTTCCTGTTTTGTCAAAGATTATTTGACCATAGAGTTGAGGGTCCATATCTGGGCTCTCCACTCTGTTCCACTGGTCTATGTGTCTGTTTTATGCCAATACCACACTGTCTTGGTGATCACAGCTTTGATAAACCTAACCAAAGAGGTAAAGGACCTGTACTCGAGGAACTACAGAACACTCATGGAAGAAATTGAAGAAGACACCAAAAGATGGAAGACTGTTCCATGCTCTTGGATTGGAAGAATAAAATTGTTAAAATGTCTATACTGCCTAGAGCAATCTACTTTTAACGACATTCCAATCAAAATTCCACTGGTATTTTTCAAAGAGCTGGAGCAAATAATCCTAAAATTTGTATGGAATCAGAAGAGACCCCGAATTGCTAAGGAAATGTTGAAAAACAAAAACAAAACTGGCGGCATCACATTACCCGATTTCAAGCATATCAATTCCTTTGTAAAAATCTTTTTTAATTTTCATCTTTATAGTCATATTCCATTCCTTCATCATATTTACCTTATTTTTGTATATATATATATATATATATATATATATATATATATATATGTTTTTCCTTCTTTAAAATGTTGGGAGGAAGTTTCTTCTAACAGTCCAAAATATATCCCAAATCTAGTGTGTGGCTCTGTTTTATTCAGCAGCCTGATCATATCTCACCCCGCCTCACCTTCCCCCCCTGTTTTGGGTCTCTTCTGATTTGTTTTGTGTATATTTTCCTAGGGTCATTTTTACTTTTTAGCTTTTTGTTCTCTCATTCCTCTATTCTTCTCTGGACAAAATCACAAAATGGAAAAACTCCCCTCAAAATTAGAACAAGAGGCAGTACTGACTACAAGGGACCTAATCAATACAGACATTGGTAAGATGTTCAAACTACAGTTCAGAATGATTATAAAGTAGCTGGGCTTGAAAAAAAGCATAGAAGATACTAGAGAATCCCTTTCTGAAGAAATAAAAGAACTAAAATCTAACCAGATCAAAATAAAAAAGGCTATTAATGAGGTACAATAAAAAACTGAGGCTCTAACTACTAGGATAAATGAGGCAGAAGAGAGAATTGGTGATACGCAAGACAAAATAATGCAGAAAAAAGAAGCTGAGAAAAACAGAGGGAGAGAATCTGAGAGATTCAGATTCAGGGACAATCTGAGAGATAAGTGATACCATAAGATGAAAAAAATACTAGAATAATTGGGATCCCAGAAGAAGAAGAAAGACAGAGGGGTGCAGAAGGTATATTGGAGCAAATATAGCAGAGAACTTCCCTAATTTGGGGAAGGAAACAGGCATCAAAATCCAGGAGGCCCAGAGAACCCCTCTCAAAATCAATAAATATAGGTCAACACCGTCATCTCATAGTAAAACTTACAAGTCTCAACAAAGAGAAAATCCTGAAAGCAACTCAGGAGAAGGGGTCTGTAACCTACAACAGAAGAAACATTACATTGGCAGCAGACCTATCCAGAGAGACCTGAATGGCCAGAAAGGACTGGAATGATATATTTAGAGCACTAAAAGAGAAAAATATGCAGCCAAGAATACTATATCCAGCTAGACAGTTATTGAAAATAGAAGGAGAGATAAATAAAAGACTTCCAGGACAAACAGAAACTAAAAGAATTTGCAAACACCAAACTAGCCTTATAGGAAATATTGAAAGAGGTCCTCTAAGCAAAGAGAGAGCCTAAAAGTAACAGACCAGAGGAACAGAAATAGTATACAGTAACAGTCACCTTACAGGCAGTACAATGGCACTAAATTCGTATCTTTCAATGGTTACCATGAATGTAAATGGTTACTCTAAATGTCCCAATCAAAAGACACAGGGTTATCAAATTGGATAAAAAAAAAAACAACCAAGATGCATTGATAATGCTGTCTACAAGAGACTCATTTTAGACCCAAAGACACCTCCAGATTTAAAGTGAGGGGACAGAAAACTATTTATCATGCTAATGGACATCAAAAGAAAGCTGGGGAGGCAATCCTTATACCAGAAAAAATAGATTTTAAACCAAAGACAATAATAAGAGTATAATAAGGGATGAGGAAAGACACTTACTTAAAAGGTCTATCCAACAAGAAGATCTAACAATTTAAAATATCTATGCTCCTAACATGGGAGCAGCCAATTATATAAACCAATTAGTAACAAATTCAAAGAAACACATTGATAATAATACAATAATAGTAGGGGACTTTAATCACCACCCCACCCCGGAAATGGACAGATTATCTAAGCAAAAGATCAACAAGGAAATAAAGGCTTTAAATGACACTGGACTAGAAGGACTTCACAGGTATTTTCAGAACATTACACTCCAAAACAACAGAATACACATTCTTCTCTAGTGCACATGGAACAGTCTCCAGAATAGATCACATCCTGGGTTACAAATCAGGTCTCAACTGGAATGAAAATATGGGGATCATTCCCTGCATATTTTCAGACCACAATGCTTTGAAATAGAACTCAATCACAAGAGGAAAGTTGGAAAGAACCCAAATACATGGAGGCTAAAGAGCATCATACCAAAGAATGAATGGGTTAACCAGGAAATTATAGAATAATTTGTAGAATTCATGGAAGCAAATGAAAATGAAAACACAACTGTTCCAAATCTTTAGGATACAGCAAAGGCTGAGAGAATAGTATATAGCAATACAAGACTTTCTCAAGAAACAAGAAAGTCTCAAATACACACCTAACCCTACACCTAAAGCAGCCTGGAGAAAGAACAGCAAATAAAGCCTAAACCCAGCAGAAGAAGAGAAATAATAAAGATCAGAGCAAAAATCAATGAACTAGAAACCAAAAGAACAGCAGAACAGATCAATGACACTAGGAGCTAGTTCTTTGAAAGAGTTAATAAGATTGGTAAACTACTGGCCAGGCTTACCGAAAAGAAAAGAAAAGACCTAAATTAATAAAATCATGAATGAAAGAGAAGAGATCACAACCAACATCAAATAAATACAAACAATTATAAGAACATATTATAAGCAACTATACACCAGCAAATCTGACAATCTGGAAGAAATGGTTACATTCTTATAGAGGTATAAACTACAAAAACTGAACCAGGAAAAAATAGAAAACCTGAACAGACTCATAACCAGTTAGGAAATTGAAACAGTCATCAAAAATCTCCCAACAAACAAGAGCCCAGGGCCAGATGGCTTCCCAGGGGAATTCTACCAAACATTTAAAGAAGTATTTATACCTATTCTCCTGAAACTGTTCCAAAAAATAGAAATGGAAGGAAAACTTCCAAACTCATTTTATGAGGCCAGCATTACCCTGATCTCAAAACCAGACAAAGACCCCATCAAAAAGGAGAATTACAGATCAATATCCCTGATGAACCTATTCTCACCATATATCCCTATTCTCACCAAAATACCAGCAAAGAGGATCCAACAGTACATGAAAAGGATTATTCACCACAACAAGTAGGATTTATTCCTGGGCTGCCAGGTTGGTTCAACATCTGCAAATCCATCAATGTGATACAATACATTAATAAAAGAAAGAACAAGAACCACAAGATATTCTCAATAGATGCAGAAAAAGCGTCTGACAAAGTAAAGTATCCTTTCTTGATCAAAAGTCTTCACAGTGTAGGGATAGAGGGTACATACCTCAATATCATAAAAGTCATCTCTGAAATACCCATAGCAAATATCATTCTCAATGGGGAAAAATGGACAGTTTTTCTCCTGAGGTCAGGAACATGACAGGGATGTCCACTCTCACCATTGCTGTTCAATGTAGTACTAGAAGTCCTAGCCTTAGCAGTCAGACAATAAAAAGAAATAAAAGACATCTGAATTGGTGAAGAAGTCAAACTCTCACTCTTTACAGATGACGTGATACCTTATATGGAAAACCCAAAAGACTCCACCTCAACACTGATAGAACTCATAGAGGGATTCAGTAAAGTTGGCATGATATAAAGTCAATGCACAGAAATCACCTGTGTTTCTATACACCAATGACTAGATGGAAGAAAGAGAAATTAAATAATCAATCCCATTTACAATTGCACCCAAAACCATAAAATACTTAGGAATAAATTTAACTGAAGAGGCAAGGAATCTGTACTCAGAAAACTACAGAAGTTGAGGAAGACACAAAGAAATAGAAAATCATTCCATGCTCATGGATTGGAAGAACAAATATTGTGAAAATGTCTATGCTACCTAGAGCAATCTACACATTTAATGCAATTTCTTTCAGAACACCATCAACTTTTTTCATGGAAATCGAACAAACAGTCCTAAAATTTGTATGGAACCAGAAAAGACCCCAAATAGCCAGAGGAATGTTGAAAAAGAAAACCAAAGCTGGTGGCATCACAATTCCAGACTTCAAGCTCTATTACAAAACTGTCATCATCAAGACAATAAGGTACTGGCACAAAAACAGACACATAGATCAATGGAACAGAATGGAGAGCCCAGAAATGGACCCTCAACTCTATGGTCAACTAATCTTTGCCAAAGCAGGAAAGAATGTCCAATGGAAAAAAGACAGTCTCTTCAACAAATGGTGTTGGGAAAATCGGATAGTCACATGCAGAAAAATGAAACTGGACAGTTCCCTTAGACCACACACAAAAATGGACTCAAAATGGATGAAAGGCCTCAATGTGAGAAAGGAATCCATCAAAATCCTTGAGGAGAACACAGGCAGGAACCTCTTCCACCTCAGCCACAGCAACTTCTTCCTAGAAACATTGTGAAAGGCAAGGGAAGCAAGGGCAAAAAGGAACTATTGGGACTTCATCAAGATAAAAAGCTTTTGCACAGCAAAGGACACAGTCAACATAACCAAAAGACAACCAATGGAATGGGAGAAGATATTTGCAAATGGCCTTTCAGACAGAGGGCTAGTTCCAAAATCTATAAGGAACTTATCAAATTAAAAACCCAAAGAACAAACAATCCAATCAAGAAAGGGGTAAAAGACATGAACAGACATTTCTAAAAAGTCGACATCTAAATGGCTGACAGACACATAAAAAGTACTCAACATCACTTGGCATCAGGGAAATATAAATCAAAAGCACAGGGAGATACCACCTCACACTATTCAGAATGGCTAAAATTAACAAGTCGGGAAAGGACAGATGTTGGTGAGGATGCAGAAAGGGGAACCCTCCTACACTGTTGGTAGGAATGCAAGCTGCTATAGCTCTGGAAACAGTATGGAAGGCCGCAAAAAGTTGAAAATAGAGCTACCCTATGAACCAGCAATCACTCTAGTGGGTATTTACACTAAAGATACAAATGTAGTGATCCGAAGGGGCACATGCACCCCAATGTTTATAGCAGTCGTGTCCGGAATAGCCAAACTATGGAAAGAGACCAGATGTCTATCAGCAAATGAACAGATAAAGAAGATGTGGTACGTGTCTACAATGAAATACTATGCAGCCATCAAAAAGTGAAATCTTGCCATTTGCAACAACATGGATGGAACTAGAAGGTATTATGCTAAGCGAAATAAGTCAATCAGGGAAAAACAATTATCATATGATCTCACTGACATGAGGAATTTGAGAAACAAGACAAAGGATCATAGAGGAAGGAAGGGGAAAATGAAACAAGATGGGACCAGGGAGGGAGACAAACCATAAGAGACTCTTAATCTCAGGAAACAAATTGAGGGTTGCTTGAGTGGAGAGGGGTGAAGGGATGGGGTGGCTGGGTGATGGACATTGGGGAAGGTATGTGCTATGGTGAGTGCTGTAAATTGTGTAAGACTGTTTCAAGTGAACAGTTTCCTATCTTATATAACAAAAAACAAACAAACAAAAAAAATTCAACCAGTATGCTCTTAGGGAAATCAAAGCAGTTTCCATTTTTTAAAGGTTATATCTGCTATCTATGCTATACAACATAGTATCATTAGTTTAGTGGGAGAAAGATGAACATAACAAGTACTGTTATTTCATGTCCAAAACAAGTCAGGTACAAAGCAAGGGAGGAAGTGAACCTTACAAATCTCAAGCATTTAAACTATGATTCTTTTATTGTTTTCCAATTAACTTATAAGTATTCTACTTAGGTAAGGATCAATATAGCATTTTCATAAGAATCATAAGAATTATGAAGGAACTTCAATAATTAATAAAGATAAGAAATCCTTTTACAGTTTACGAGAGAAACCTTTTTCACACTTTCTCACAGTAACATCAAAAGAAAAAGGTGCCCTAAAATAAGGCACCTTTTTCTTTTCTTTTTAAGATTTTATTTATTTATTTGACAGAGAGAGACACAGTGAGAGAGGAAACACAAGCAGGGGGAGTGGGAGAGGGAGAAGCAGGCTCCCCACTGAGCTGGGAGCCCGATGTGGGGCTTGATTCCAGGACCCTGGGATCATGACCTGAGCCAAAGGCAGATGCTTAACCACCTGAACCACCCAGGTACCCTTAATGCACCTTCTTCCATTAAGTTGATTATCCAAGCATAAAGGGCTGGGTGATGGGCATTAAGGAGGGCACATGATGTGATGAACACTGGGTGTTATACACAACTAATGAACCATTGAACACTACAACAAAAACTTATGATGTACTATATATAGGCTAACAGAATTTAAATTTAAAATCAATTTTTTAATAAATAAATAAAGATAATGGGTTGACAAAGGATTGACCTATGTCACTGAGCTTGTTAGGAAAGTCCTGGATAAAGAAAATGTTATGTCAATAAATCAGGTGAGTGAAGGAGTAATTAACTTCACACGTGTACTTAGATTATGTTTTTAAAACATCTCTCTCTCTCTCTCACACACACACACACACATACACACACATTGTTCCTGTCCCTAAATATATAATATAAGCCTCTCGCTTTTTAGTTATTTCAGTTCTAATAAGGAAAAACAGGATTTTCCAAATCAACGGACAGAAAAAAATTAGGATTTCAAAATGTTCCTGCAGAAACTTATTAGGATTCCTGGCTTTACTGCTGAATTAGGTGAACAAGATAGAGAGTGGGATCTATGAAGAAATCCTTGCCAACTTGTGTTCCAGGGATATTAAAAATAGAAGAAAGCAAATGTATCTGAATTCTTGTCACTGCTTAAGAAATTAGAAAAGTTTAAGAGGATCCACAAGTTAAGACCCTGATGGTGAACTTTTGAGAGCATTTTGATTTAAATTAAATTAGTGGGGGTATTTAAAGAGGTGCTAAAGCTACAGTAACTAAAATAAGATTTTTTTAATTAAAAATGTCAATAATGTTACTAAACCTCCTCAATAATAAGTATCTTATATGTCTTATTCAGGCTCAGTCTATTCTGAAAAATCCTTGTTTTTCAAAGCATAAAAATACATGTCATGTATGCAGATAGAAAGGAATTTAAACTCACACCCCTCAAGTGGAACAAAAGAAAACATACAGCCAAGAAATAAATGTGAAGAAAAATTGGAGAACTAAAAAAAAACATAATACAAATTTCACAGGCCTGTCAGAACACTTAACAAAAAGTTATAACAAAAAAGGATGAACTCAAACTGTCCTTTTCATTAACTACTTTGAAGGTTCATAATATCAATCCATTTGAAAAATGGAATCTAGGATTTAATCCTTAAGTACTATTACTATAAAAACAATTTTTGATAAAAGATTAAATGCTGTCCCTCTAAGACCACGAACAAGGCATGGATGGTCTGTTCTCACCATTTTTATTTAACTCTGTACTGCAGATTTTAGTCAATGTAGGGAAGCAAGAGAAAGCAATAAAAGGCATCCATATCAGAAAGGAAGAGGGGAAAACTATATTAGCTGATGATGTATTCATTTCTGTAGAAAATCCTATGAAATCTAAAAAAAAATACTAGCACTAATAATTGAGTATAGTAAAATTGCAGGATTTAAAGTAAGCACATAAAAACTGAATCTTTATATACTAGCAATGAACAATCAGAAATTGAAATAAAAAATACTTTTATATCTAGAAAAATGTTTCTATAGTCAGTGTCAAAGAAATTACTGCCTATGTTTCTCCTAAGACTTTTATTCCCTCAGGTGTCATATTCAGGTCTTTAATCCACTTTGAGTTTTTTTGTGTGTCTTGAGTAAGAAAGTGGTCCAGTTTCCTTACTCTGCATTGCAGCTGTCTAGTACCATCTGTAGAAGAGACTCTCTTTGCCCCACTGTATATTCTTGCCTCCTCTGTCATAGATTAACTGATCATATAAGCATGGGTTTATTTCTGGGTTCTCTATTCTGCTGCACTGATCTATGTGTCCACTTTTGTGCTAGTACTATCCTGTTTTGATTACTACAGATTTGTAGTGTATCTTAAAATCTGAGATTGCGATACCTCCAGCTTTCTTCTTCTTCTTCTAGATTGCTTTGGCTATTTGGGGTCTTCTGTGATCCATACATTCCATACATAGTATTTTTGTTCTAGTGCTATGAAAAACACTGTCAGTATTTTGATAGGGACTACACCAAAATAACAAGCTTATGCACAGCAAAGGAAACCATCAATAAAACAAAAAGGCAACCTACTATATGGGAGAAGATATTAGAAAATAATATATAAAATAAGGGGTTAATACCCAAAATATATAAAGAACTTCTATGATACCAAAAAAAGAAAAATCCAATTAAAAATGGGCAGATCGGGGCGCCTGGGTGGCTCAGTGGGTTAAAGCCTCTGCCTTCGGCTCGGGTCATGATCCCGGGGTCCTGGGATCGAGCCCTGCATTGGGCTCTCTGCTCTGCAGGGAGCCTGCTTCCTCCTTTCTCTCTGCCTAGTTGTGATTTCTCTCTGTCAAATAAATAAAATATTTTTTTTAAAAATGGGCAGATGCCCTGAATAGACATTTTTTCAAAGAAGACATAGGAATGGCTACTAGACACATGAGAAGATGCTCAACATCATTCATTATCAGGGAAAGGCAAATCAAAACTACAATGAGCTATCTATCACCTTACCCCTGTCAGAATGACTAAGACTCAAAAAGATAAGAAATAACTAGTGTTGGTGAGGATGTAGAAAAAAAGGGAACACTTTTGCACTTGCTGGTGAAAATGTGAATTGATGTAGCCACAATGGATAACAGTGTGGAAGTTCCTCAAAAATTTAAAGATATTATTGCCATATGATCCAATAATTCCACTACCGGGTATCTACCCAAAGAAAACAAAAATACTCACTCAAAAGGATATATGCACTCCTATGTTTATTGCAGCATTATTTACAATAGGCGAGATATGAAAGGAAACTAAGTGCCCATCAACAGATGAATGGATAAAGAAAATGTGATACACACACACCCACATACACAAACTGGAATATTACTCAGCCATAAAATGAATGAGATCTTGCCACCTGCGACAACATGGGTGCACCTAGAGGGCATTATGCTAAGTGAAATAAGTCAGAGAAAGACAAATACCATATGATTTCATTCATATCTGGAATTTAAGAAACAAATGAATAAAAAAAGAAAAGGGGTGCCTGGGTGGCTCAGTGGGTTAAGCCTCTGTCTTCAGCTCAGGTCATGATCTCAAGGTCCTGGGGATCGAGCCCCACATCAGGCTCTCTGCTTGGCGGGGAGCCTGCCTCCCCCTCGTTATGCCTGCCTCTCTGCCTACTTGTGATTTCTGTCTGTCAAATAAATAAATAAAATCTTAAAAAAAAAAAAAAGAAACAAACAAAAAACCCAGACTCTTAAATCCAGAGAACTGGTGGTTGCCAGAGGGGAAGTGGGCTAGCAGAAAAATGAGTGAAATAGATAAAGGGGTCTAAGAGTACACTTACCTTGATAAGCACTGAGTTATGTATAGCAAAGGTGAATCATTATATTGTACACCTGAAAGTAATATACTATTGTATGTTAATTATACTTCACTTAAAACTTTTCCCTATATTTATTAATACAGAAATTACACAAAAAAGTCTTTATAAAAATGTTAAAAAATATTTTTATGATATCACAAATATAAAATACTTATGGATAAATCTATTTAAAATGTACAAGGCTAATACACTGAGTCAAAATATTTAGAGTTATTAAAAATCTAAACAAATGGAAAAAATGTGGTCTTCATGAATTAAAATATTCAATATTGTTAAGATGTCACTTCTCTTGGGCACCTGGGTGGCTCAGTGGGTTAAGCCGCTGCCTTCAGCTCAGGTCACGATCTCAGGGTCCTGGGATCGAGTCCCGCATTGGGCTCTCTGCTCAGCAGGGAGCCTGCTTCCCTCTCGCTCTCTCTTTCTCTCTGCCTGCCTCTCTTCCTACTTGTGATCTCTCTCTGCCAAATAAATAAATAAAATCTTAAAAAAAAAGATGTCACTTCTCCTCAAATTGATCTATAGATTTAACATAATCCAAGTCAAAATTCCAGTGGCATTTTTAGATAAATTGACAAGTTGTTTCTAAAATGTGTATGAAAATTAAAGGAACCTAATTAGCAAAAACAACTTTGAAAAAGAACAAAGTTCGAGGATTTATCTTATCTGTCTCCAGGACTTATTATTAAGACACAATAATCAAGATATTGTGGTACTGGTGGAGGGATAGATGCAGATAAACAGAAAAGAATAAAGAGTCCAGAAATAGATTTACATACATATAGTCATTGATTTTCAACAAAGATGCAAAAGCAATTCAAGGGTGGGAAGGATAGCTTTTAAAAAATGGTTTTAGTGCTTGCTTCAGCAACACATATACTAACAAGGACAAAGTGCAATTAAAAAAAATTAAATAACAATAAAAATGGTTTTACAGCAAGTAGATATCCATGTGCCAAAAAAGCAGGGGGCTCAGCATTCCTCTATGTCTTGAATTTTGAATCATATTCAAAAATTAACTCATAAATATTAAACCAAAATGTTAAACCTAAAACTATAAAGATTCTACATATGAAGGAGAAAAATCTCTGTGACTTTGGTTAGGCAAACATTTCTTAGATCAATACCAAAAGCATAAGGCATGGGAAAATCTAATAAACTAAACATCAGCATTAACAAGTTCTGCTCTTGGGGCGCCTGGGTGGCTCAGTGGGTTAAAGCCTCTGCCTTCGGCTCAGGTCATGATCCCAGGGTCCTGGGATCGAGCCCCGCATTGGGCTCTCTGCTCAGCGGGGAGCCTGCTTCCTCCTCTCTCTCTCTCTGCCACTTGTAATTTCTGTCTTTCAAATAAATGAATAAAATCTTTAAAAAAAAACAAAAACAAACAAAAAAACAAGTTCTGCTCTTTGAGAACCCTGGTAAGACTAGGAAAAGAGAAGCCATTGCTGGGGGAAAAAAGGTGCAAATCATATATCTGATAATAACATCCAGAAGATATAAGAATGCTCACAGCTCGAGCAAAAACAAGAAAACTTAATTCAAAAAAAGGCAAGATTTGAACACACACCACTAGAGATGTACAGATGAAAAATAAGCACATGAGACGATGCTCAACATTATTAGCCATAACAGAAATGCAAACTAAAACTGCAGTGAAATACCACTATGTACCCCAAAAAATGACTAAACATAAAAAAAAGATGGGCCATACCAGGATATGGAGGAACTAGCACTGTCACACCCTACTGGTGGGAAAATAGTTTGGTTGTTTCTTAAAAAGTTAAACATACAACTACAATTTAACCCAGCCATTGCCAATTTAGGTATTTATCCAAGAGAAACTAAAGGATATATCCCTGCAGAGACTTGTATACAAGTGTTTGTAGTAGCCAGAAAGCAGAAACAACTGAAATGTCCATCAACAGGTGAAAAGATAAAGAAGCTATGCTCTAACACAATGGAGTACTACTCAGCATTAAAAACAATGAATTATTGGTAAGTGCAACAACATGGATGAATCTCAAAATAATTATGCTGTATTAAAGAGGCTGAGAGAGGGAGAAGGAGAGAGAGAGAGAGACAGGGCAAATACTGTATAATTCCATTTATATAAAATTCTAAAAAATGCAAATTAATCTATGATGACACAAATCAGATTAGTGGTCCCTTGGGGACTGGAAGGGTAAAAAGGGCAGGAGTGAGGAATTTCAAAGAGGCACAAGAAAACTTCCGGAGGTAATGAATATGTTTACTATGCTGATTGTAGTGATGGTTTCACAAGCTGAAGCATATCAAAATTTATCAAACTGTACACATTAAATAGTGCTTTGGTCAAATTCAACTCATTAATATGGGCAAAAATATTAAAATAATCAATTCTTGGGCACCTGGGTGGGTCAGTTGTTTAAGTGTCTGCCATCAGCTCAGGTCATGATCCCAGAGTCCTAGGATGGAGTCCTGCATCAGGCCCCCTGCTCAGCAGGGTGCTTGCTTCTCGCTTCTCCCTGTGCCTCTCCCGCCTGCTCATGTTCTCTCTCTTGCTTGTTCTTGCTCTCTCTCAAATAAATACAATATTAAAATACTAAATAAATAAATTAAATAATCCTCTGAAAAACTGAATTACTTGTTCAAGAGGGATATGCAAAAGCAATGAAATCAGTAATTCACATTCATAATATTTTTGATATATTGATGGTTGTTTGCAGGTTTTTGATGGGTTCTGGACAAGTGAACTACATCTAAGAAAAATATACTGGAAAATGAACAATCATACCTTGATTTGTGCAAAGGGTCTTTCATAACCTCCAACATAGAGGAGACCAACATTCTGAGGAAGTAACCCACAAAACAAAACAAAAACATATTATTTTGAAAATACTCTTCCTTATATAATCATCATAATTTGTATACCAAATAGATACTGTGAAAAAGCTATCTTTGCAGTTATTCTTGTCTTTTGCTCGAGATAGCTGAGGAATAATCCTTTTTTTAACTAATTTGGAAATACGTTGTCACAAGAGGGTACTTCTCTTTTTTGTTTGTTTGTTTTTATCCAAGTATAATTAACATACAATGTTACATTAGTTTCCAGCATACAAAGTAATGATTCAAGAAAAATTCTTACACTTCAGAAAATAGTAGTAAATGCTGCGAATGGAAACTTAGAAGTAGAATAGTCTAACATATTAGTAATTCTGGCAAAATTACTACATAGTATCTCTGGGAAAAAACTAAAAGAAGTAATGCATGTATTTAAAAATTTGTAAGGATTAAATTCAAGAAACACTCATTGTACACCTATACTATGTACTATAGGAGATAATACAAACCTAAATAACTCAGTCCCAAAAATATAAAGGAAAACCAGACACATAAATAAATAATGCTATCAAAATGCGGTCTCTGATAAGGGCAACATATATGTATTTGCCACTGCAAAATAGTGGAGTAAAAGGTGCTTGCTATCAAGGGAGCTGGAAAAGTTCAAATAAGTGAGATTTGGTTCAGTTTTAAAGGGTGGGTAAGGCAAAGGGAGAAATTTAAACAAGTCATGAAAATGTAGAAGATCTGAGACAAAAAGTAGACAAGTATGGCTAGAATGAGGGATAATTTAGTTGAAGATGAAAACCCAAAGGAAATTTGGAATAAACTACAAAGAATGTCAAATGCCATATCTTTCCTTTATAAGCAATATGAAGTCATATTTCTGTAAGATGTACTTAGTTCTTATTAAAAAAATACACATGAAAATAAAAAGCAAACCATACAGTGCATTAAAAAAAATAATAAGTTACCTTCCAGGAATCATCCTTCCCTTCCTATTTCCACTTAAAAGAGATCTATCATTCCTGACTGCATTAAACAATGTGAATGAAGAAACACCATCATTTGAACTGTGTTTGTGGAGCATATAGTGGTAAAGGGTATGAGAAGAACATAAAAATTCTTATGATTATCTCATTTTTCTTTTATCATAGATCATTTCTCAATGGACACTAACTCCTTTCTTAACCTTAGTGAACATAAAGAATATGAAAAAACTTTCATGTGTGGTGTAAGGAAGTGGTCCAATTTCATTTTTCTGCATGTGGCTGTCCAATTTTCCCAGCACCATTTATTGAAGAGGCTGTCTTTTTTCCATTGGACATTCTTTCCTGCTTTGTAGAAGATTAGTTGACCATAGAGTTGAGGGTCGATTTCTGGGCTCTCTATTCTGTTCCACTGATCTATGTGTCTGTTTTTGTGCCAGTACCATGCTGTCTTGATGATGACAGTTTTGTAATAGAGCTTGAAGTCCGGAATTGTGATGCCACCAACTTTAGGTTTCTTTTTCAATATTCCTTTGGCTATTCGAGGTCTTTTCTGGTTCCATATAAATTTTAGGATTTTTTTTTTAAAGATTTTATTTATTTATTTGACAGAGAGAGAGATCACAAGTAGGCAGAGAGGCAGGCAGAGAGAGAGGAGGAAGCAGGCTCCCCGCAGAGCAGAGAGCCCGATGCGGGGCTCGATCCCAGGACCCTGAGATCATGACCCAAGCTGAAGGCAGCGGCCCAATCCACTGAGCCACCCAGGCGCCCCTAAATTTTAGGATTATTTGTTCTATTTTTTTTTGAAAAAAATGGATGGTATTTTGATAGGGATTGCATTAAATGTATAGATTGCTTTAGGTAGCATAGACATTTTCAAAATATTTATTCTTCCAATCCAGGAGCATGGAACATTTTTCCATTTCTTTGTGTCTTCCTCAATTTCTTTCATGAGTACTTTATAATTTTCTGCATATAGATTCTTAGCCTCTTTGGTTAGGTTTATTCCTAGGTATCTTATAGCACACACGAAAATAGACTCCAAATGGATGAAGGACCTCAATGTGAGAAAGGAATCCATCAAAATCCTTGAGGAGAACGCAGGCAGCAACCTCTTCGACCTCAGCTGCAGCAACATCTTCCTAGGAACAATGGCAAAGGCAAGGGAAGCAAGGGCAAAAATGAACTATTGCGATTTCATCAAGATCAAAAGCTTTTGCACAGCAAAGGAAACAGTTCACAAAACCAAAAGACAACTGACAGAATGGGAGAAGATATTTGCAAACGACATATCAGATAAAGGGCTAGTATCCAAAATCTATAAGGAACTTAGCAAACTCAACACCCAAAGAACAAACAATCCAATCAAGAAATGGGCAGAGGACATGAACAGACATTTCTGCAAAGAAGACATCCAGATGGCCAACAGACACATGAAAAAGTGCTCCACGTCACTCGGCATCAGGGAAATACAAATCAAAACCACAATGAGATATCACCTCACACCAGTCAGAATGGCTAAAATTAACAAGTCAGGAAATGACAGATGCTGGCGAGGATGCGGAGAAAGGGGAACCCTCCTCCACTGTTGGTGGGAATGCAAGCTGGTGCAACCACTCTGGAAAACAGCATGGAGGTTCCTCAAAATGTTGAAAATAGAACTACCCTATGACCCAGCAATTGCACTACTGGGTATTTACCCTAAAGATACAAACATAGTGATCCGAAGGGGCACGTGTACCCGAATGTTTATAGCAGCAATGTCTACAATAGCCAAACTATGGAAAGAACCTAGATGTCCATCAACAGATGAATGGATAAAGAAGAGGTGGTATATATACACAATGGAATACTATGCAGCCATCAAAAGAAATGAAATCTTGCCATTTGCGACGATGTGGATGGAACTAGAGGGTATCATGCTTAGTGAAATAAGTCAATCAGAGAAAGACAACTATCATATGATCTCCCTGATATGAGGACATGGAGAAGCAACATCGGGGGTTAGGGGGATAGGAGAAGAATAAATGAAACAAGATGGGATTGGGAGGGAGACAAACCATAAATAACTCTTAATCTCACAAAACAAACTGGGGGTTGATGGGGGGAGGTGGGGTTGGGAGAGGGGGAGGGGGTTATGGACATTGGGAGGTTATGTGCTATCGTGAGTGCTGTGGAGTGTGTAAACCTGGTGATTCACAGACCTGTACCGCTGGGGATAAAAATACATTATATGTTTATATAAAAAAAAAATTGGAAGGGGAGGTGAACCATAAGAGACTATAGACTCTGAAAAACAACCTGAGGGTTTTGAAGGGTCAGGGGTGGGAGTTTGGGGGAACAGGTGGTGGGTAATAGGGAGGGCACATTTTGCATGGAGCACTGGGTGTTGTGCAAAAACAATGAATACTGTTACGCTGAAAAAATAAATAAATTAAAGAAAAGTGGAAAAAAAAGAGAATACAACAAAGAAAAAAAAAGAATATGAAAAAACTTTGCCTATACTCCTTGCCTACAGGAACCAGGCCAAAACACATCTCCTCAGAGTCTAGTAATGAAAATTGATAGCATTTTACAGCAGGTAAAAAAAATGATCTAAAAGATGACTCTATAATTCTATTGCATGAATCTGAAAATGAAACACTGAGTAGTATTTAAAGTGAACAAAAGACCATAAACTCAAAAGAATCTTATGGAAATTTCTCAGGATACCATATTGATCTAATCATAAAAAATCAGAACAAAAGATTATCGCAACCCTCCGTTTAAATTTATAGTGAGTGACTTCAAAAATTCTACTTCAGTAATTCCAGGATATGAATTTCTTCATATTTTAACTTCTCTGAAAACTGGATGCTTCTGATATTCTACGATATCTTATAATCACTGTTTCCATTGACTCAGTCTAGGAAGACTAAGAAAGCACACTCTCAAAGCACCTTAGATTTTATGAAACAAGGTAGATAGACAGTCAATCTCCCAGGAAAATTCTCTGCTCCTCGACATTCTTTAAAGGCTCATAAAGCATTAAAAGCTACTGAAAGAATGTTAATAGCTGATGAACGCAATCTTGATCGAACCAGGTTAGCAAAAAGCTACTTAATTTTGGAATATAAATGGTACTTGCAGTAATTCATTTTAGCATGGTGTTGAAGGTCATAAACAGGACTAAAGGCATTTGTTCACCTAATGTAAATAGAAAGCATAGGCAATTTCTCTAAACCTCAACTGTGAAATGGAGAATTTCTTAGTCATCAATTAACATATAAGAAATTAAATCTCACAAATTATTGCCAGTACAATTTAATGTTAGTTATATATAGCAGTGGTAATTTATTTCCTATATAACAAATGTTCACAAAAACCTTAATAAACCCCCTTCAGAAGTAAGAATAGTCACTGTTCATACAAATAAAGATGCTAGAGAAAGAAGGGAATAAAAGCTGGCTGACATTTAAAAATCAATATGCTTCTAATTACTATGCATATGAATTTCAGGAAGCTTGCCAATATACCATTTAGTGTGCCCCTCTTCCTCCAACTTGCCTAACAGCTACCTTTCCTTAAACAAGAAATTTCTTTAATATATCAATTACATAGCATATACATGTTTCACTTTTTAAATACTGTTCTTTCTCATTCATATACCTATTATTACTTACCACAGATTATATTACCACCATCAACTGGGTGGGTTTTAATATGTACCATAATCTAAATGCACAAAACAATTAATACTCTGAAAACACTTTTAAGATGGGACATTTCTTTAACCATTTTTACATTTCAAAAAATTATTTTACCAAATTGTATACATAATTGTTGTCAAATAATAGACCATTTTATGGTGACAGGGTACTTGCATATAATAAAGCAATCACACGTTTTAAATCCCCAGAGTAGGGCATTAATTCAGCACTGATAAGTACATTCATATGTATATGTTAAAATAGAAAACCTGACTCATTTAGTACTAGATAATTGTTTTGCCCTTAAGTTACATGAACATTAACATAACCTTTATACAAATGCTAGCAACTCCTAAAATATTTGCTTGTAACTAAATACTTCTGTGGTGTGGCTATCAAAGAGGGAAATAGCAGGGCACCTGGGTGGCTCAGTTGGTCAAACATCTGACTCTTGATCTCAGGGTCATGAATTTAATCCCCAGTTAGGCTCCAGGCTGAGGACAGAGCCTACTTAAGGGGAAAAAAAAGAGGAAAGTAGCAATAAGACAACAATCAGCAGTAAGAGAGCAATAAGGCATGTGGGCAGGAGAATCAGGGATGGACCTATTAAGAGTTTTTGGTGATAATGGACATCCCTGCCGTGTTCCTGACCTTAATGGAAAAGCTTTCAGTTTTTCTCCATTGAGAATGATATTTGCGGTGGGTTTTTCATAGATGGCTTTGATAATATTGAGGTATGTGCCCTCTATCCCTACACTTTGAAGAGTTTTGATCAGGAAGGGATGCTGTACTTTGTCAAATGCTTTTTCAGCATCTATTGAGAGTATCATATCGTTCTTGTTCTTTCTTTTATTAATGTGTTCTATCACATTGATTGATTTGCGGATGTTGAACCAACCCTGCAGCCCTGGAATAAATCCCACTTGATCGTGGTGAATAATCCTTTTAATGTACTGTTGAATCCTATTGGCTAGTATTTTGGCGAGAATTTTTGCGTCTGTGTTCATCAAGGATATTGGTCTGTAGTTCTCTTTTTTGGTGGGATCCTTGTCTGGTTTTGGGATCAAGGTGATGCTGGCCTCATAGAATGAGTTTGGAAGTTTTCCTTCCATTTCTATTTTTTGGAACAGTTTCAGGAGAATAGGAATGAGTTCTTCTTTAAATGTTTGGTAGAATTCCCCTGGGAAGCCGTCTGGCCCTGGGCTTTTGTTTGTTTGGAGATTTTTGATGACTGTTTCAATCTCCTTACTGGTTATGGGCCTGTTCAGGTTTTCTATTATCACCACTGCTATTCAACATAGTATTAGAAGTCCTAGCCTCAGCAATCAGACAACAAAAAGAAATTAAAGGCATCCAAATTGGTAAAGAAGAAGTCAAACTATCACTCTTCGCAGATGATATGATACTATATGTGGAAAACCCAAAAGACTCCACTCCAAAACTGCTAGAATTTGTACAGGAATTCAGTAAAGTGTCAGGATATAAAATCAATGCACAGAAATCAGTTGCATTTCTGTACACCAACAACAAGACTGAAGAAAGAGAAATTAAGGAGTCAATCCCATTCACAATTGTACCCAAAACTATAAGATACCTAGGAATAAACCTAACCAAAGAGACTAAGAATCTATACACAGAAAATTATAAAGTACTCATGAAAGAAATTGAGGAAGACACAAAAAAATGGAAAAATGTTCCATGCTCCTGGATTGGAAGAATAAATATTGTGAAAATGTCTATGCTACCTAAAGCAATCTACACATTTAATGCAATCCCTATCAAAATACCATCCATTTTTTTCAAAGAAATGGAACAAATAATCCTAAAATTTATATGGAACCAGAAAAGACCTCGAATAGCCAAAGGAATATTGAAGAACAAAGTCAAAGTTGGTGGCATCACAATTCCGGACTTCAAGCTCTATTACAAAGCTGTCATCATCAAGACAGCATGGTACTGGCACAAAAACAGACACATAGACCAGTGGAACAGAATAGAGAGCCCAGAAATCGACCCTCAACTCTATGGTCAACTAATCTTCGACAAAGCAGGAAAGAATGTCCAATGGAAAAAAGACAGCCTCTTCAATAAATGGTGCTGGGAAAATTGGACAGCCACATGCAGAAAAATGAAATTGGACCACTTCCTTACACCACACACGAAAATAGACTCCAAATGGATGAAGGACCTCAATGTGAGAAAGGAATCCATCAAAATCCTTGAGGAGAACGCAGGCAGCAACCTCTTCGACCTCAGCCGCAGCAACATCTTCCTAGGAACAACGGCAAAGGCAAGGGAAGCAAGGGCGAAAATGAACTATCGGGATTTCATCAAGATCAAAAGCTTTTGCACAGCAAAGGAAACAGTTAACAAAACCAAAAGACAGCTGACAGAATGGGAGAAGATATTTGCAAATGACATATCAGATAAAGGGCTAGTATCCAAAATCTATAAGGAACTTAGCAAACTCAACACCCAAAGAACAAACAATCCAATCAAGAAATGGGCAGAGGACATGAACAGACATTTCTGCAAAGAAGACATCCAGATGGCCAACAGACACATGAAAAAGTGCTCCACGTCACTCGGCATCAGGGAAATACAAATCAAAACCACAATGAGATATCACCTCACACCAGTCAGAATGGCTAAAATTAACAAGTCAGGAAATGACAGATGCTGGCGAGGATGTGGAGAAAGGGGAACCCTCCTCCACTGTTGGTGGGAATGCAAGCTGGTGCAACCACTCTGGAAAACAGCATGGAGGTTCCTCAAAATGTTGAAAATAGAACTACCCTATGACCCAGCAATTGCACTACTGGGTATTTACCCTAAAGATACAAACATAGTGATCCGAAGGGGCACGTGTACCCGAATGTTTATAGCAGCAATGTCTACAATAGCCAGACTATGGAAAGAACCTAGATGTCCATCAACAGATGAATGGATCAAGAAGAGGTGGTATATATACACAATGGAATACTATGCAGCCATCAAAAGAAATGAAATCTTGCCATTTGCGACGATGTGGATGGAACTAGAGCGTATCATGCTTAGTGAAATAAGTCAATCGGAGAAAGACAACTATCATATGATCTCCCTGATATGAGGACATGGAGAAGCAACATGGGGGGGTAGGGGGATAGGAGAAGAATAAATGAAACAAGATGGGATTGGGAGGGAGACAAACCATAAATGACTCTTAATCTCACAAAACAAACTGGGGGTTGCTGGGGGGAGGTGGGATTGGGAGAGGGGGAGCGGGCTATGGACATTGGGGAGGGGAGGCGAACCATAAGAGACTATGGACTCTGAAAAACAACCTGAGGGTTTTGAAGGGTCAGGGGTGGGAGGTTGGGGGAACAGGTGGTGGGTGATGGGGAGGGCACGTTTTGCATGGAGCACTGGGTGTTGTGCAAAAAGAATGAATACTGTTACGCTGAAAAAAAAAATAAATAAAAAGGGAAAAAAAAAAGAGTTTTTGGAAAGGTAAACACAGGTAAGACTAAAATGTTCATTTTTCTTCAAATTCCCAAATACAATATTAACAAATACCTATCCTGGAAAGAATGCCATAAAGTTATTTCTAGAAAAGTTTCTCACATAAAGGAAAAATAAAACTTGTCAGGTAATAAAATGAACATTATTTAAAAGGACCTCATTCACCATAATCTAATGATATATCAGATATTTTAAAAAGTTTTAAAAGGAAACTGAGTCTATAATTGCTTCAAATCAAAAATTTAAAAAAGGAAAGGGAATCTTTTTAAAATAAAAATAAGCTAAATAACTCAAAATTGACTACTTGGTCTATAGTCCATAATTACAATACTTGCTAATAGATATGTCTTTCAACTGCAATAAAATATCCTGGGGGGAAAAAAAAGCACATCTTGTTTGTTTATTTGTTTTTAAGACAGAAAGCATGAACATCAAAGCAGAGCAGTGGTTGGGGGGTGGGCAGAGGGAGAGGGAGAGAAAGGATCTTAAGCAGGCTTCAAGCCCAGTACAGATCATGACCTGAGTCGAAGTCAAGAGTCAGTTGCTTGGGGCACCTGGGTGGCTCAGTGGGTTAAAGCCTCTGCCTTCGGCTTGGGTTATGATCCCAGGGTCCTGGGATCGAGCCCCACATCAGGCTCTCTGCTCCGCAGGGAGCCTGCTTCCTCCTCTCTCTCTGCCTGCCTCTCTGCCTAGTTGTGATTTCTCTCTGTCAAATAAATAAAATATTAAAAAAAAAAGAAAGAGTCAGTTGCTTAACAGACTTTGCTACTAAGGTGCCCCAAAATTTACAGTATCTTTAAAGCTGATTTACATAAAATCCTACTTCTCAGAGAAACTGCATCTGATATATCAACTACTAGGGAAAATGAGAATGCAAACACAAGAATTCAGTTAGAAGTCAAGAACATAAAAATTACCAGAAAATCTCCATGTTTAAAATGATAGAAATACATCAATAAGTAACTTATAGAGCAGAAAGGACATCCCAAAGGAACATATCAAATATTTTAAACTAGATAACAAAATAACAATATATCAAAACTTGTAAGATATAGCTAAATCCAACTTAGACAAAAACTTATAAACTAAATTGTATATGTCAAAAAAGAAATGTTGAAAATCAGTGAGTTAGCAACCACCTCAAGAAATTAGAAAAATACCACTAAATTAAACCCAAAGAAAATAGAACAAAATAAGATGAAATTCATGAATAGAAAATATACACTAGATAGGACTGAAAGATTAAAAATGGTTTCTTCTAAAAGAATAATTAAATTGATAAATCCCTAATGAGACTGACAAATAAAAGACAAAGCACAAACAGTATCAGGAATAACACAGAGAACACAGCCTACACATACTAAAAAATAAGAGGATATCATAAACCCCCTTACACCAAGTTTGAAACCTGAGACTAGAAAAACTTCCAGAAAAATACAGTGAACTAAAACTGACCTAAGAAAAAACAGAGTATCTTACTTGTCCTACTGTAAAAATTTTTAACAATCTCCCCAAAGAAAGCAAAATGTCTAGATGGATTCTTCAGCAAATTCTACCAAACATTTAAGAGAAAATTAATTGTAATCATATACAAATTTTTCCAGAAAACAGAAGGAATATTTGTATTTTAACAAGTCAGCATAACTCTGACACTCAGATATGAAAAAGCAATGTTGATCAAGAAAGAATGAAAAGACAATCAAGAGACCAGGGAAAAATGTTTGCAAGAGCACTTTTACTCAAAATATTAAAGAATTCTTAAAATCTCAACAATAAGAAAACAAGCAATCTAATTAAAAAATGGCCAAAGACCTAAACAGACATCTCGCTAAGGATATACATGGCAAGTAAGCATAAAAAAAGATGTTCAGGGGTGCCTGGGTGGCTCAGTGGGTTGAGCCTATGCCTTCGGCTCAGGTCATGATCTCAGGGTTCTGGGTTTGAGTCCCGCATCGGGCTCTCTGCTCAGCAGGGAGCCTGCTTCTCCCCTCTCTCTCTGCCTGCCTCTTTGCCTGCTTGTGATCTCTCTCTCTCTCTCTGTGTCAAATAAATAAATAAAATCTTAAAAAAAAAAGATGCTCAACATCACAAGTCACTAGGGAAATGAATATTCAAATGAGATACCACTATACACCTATCAGAATGACCAAATCCAAAACACTGATACCAAAGAATGTTAGTGAGAATGTGGAGCAACAAGACCTGTCATTCATTACTGGTAGAAATATAAAATGTAGAAGAACAGTTTGGCAGTTTCTTATAAAACTAAACATATTCTTACCATATGATCCAGCATCACACTCCTTGATCACCCAAATGAGTGAAAAACTTATATCTACCTAAAAAACCTAAGAGCTAGGTAATAATAACAGAAGAAACTATGTGCTGAAAGGGAGGGGATGGAATATATGGAACTCTCTATTTTCTGCCCAAATATCTGGAAACCTAAAACCGTTCTAAAAAATTTTCTTAAAAAATGCAATGTTGATAGTACAAAAAAGGAACTGTATAGGTCAACTTCTCTCATGAACAAAAATGCAAAAAGGAGGAAGTAAGGAAGGGAAGCCCTAAATAAATGAAATGAGAGAATGTATCATGTTCATGGATAGGAAATCTCAATGTTGAATATACTTAATGCAATGTTAATAATCCTGACAGAATCTGAGAAACTTAATAAGCTCATTATAAAATATAGATGGGAAAGCAAAAGAACAAAAATATCAAAGATTCTCTCCTAAAGAAGAACATAGTGAGGAGACTAAGTCCATTAGCTACCACAATTTCTTCCTATTCTTACAAAGCTAAGCATTAAAGAAAATGTGGGATTAGCATGGGGCAGGCAAAAATACCAGTGGAATATAACAGAGAATCTAGAAAAAGACCTACACATAAACAAACACTTGATTTACTAAAGGTGGCATTGCGGGGTGGTAGGAAAAAAACATTCCATGTGTTGGAAGGAAAACAAACCTGAGTAAATTCCTCTTTAACTTTAATGTCACAAAAAATATTGGTAAATCATATTATATAAAAATTTCAACAAACCATCAGGGCAAAAATAGTATAAAGAAAGTCAAAAGATACCTGAAAAACTGTGAGAAAACATTTACATTTGCAGTATACACTACAGAGAAGAAACCAATAATTCTATTATTAAAAAACTCAAAAACTGAAAGGGAAAAGGGCCCAAAACCTGTTGGAACAATGAGAACAAGACATAAAAAGGCAATACACACACACACACACACACACACACACACACACACATGCCAAAAAAAAAGGACATTAAAAATATACAAAAATATTTTAACTTACTTGTAATTAGAGAAATACATACTAAAATAGCACTGAGATACCATTTCCAACCTATCAGACTGGCAAAAATTGAAACATATGGAGAATGTATTCTGTTGGCTAGCCTGGGGGAAACAAAAGTTCTCATACACTGTTGTTGAAAAAGCAAAGTGGGACAGTGGTCATGGAGGGAAACTTGACAATATCTAACAAAACCACATATGCACTTAGCTTTTGACCTAATAATCTCTCTTCTAACAATATGCCTTGAAAATACACCTCCAAAAATGCAGAAATACACATGTACAAGGCCATTCACTGCACACTATTGGTATGCAAAATATTGGAACAACCTAAGTACACAGCAGAGTAGGTAAATAAGTCACAGTAAATCCACACAATGGAGTAACATGTACTGTAAAAAATAATGAGGAAGATCTCTAATTACTGATAGGAAGCAATTTCTAAGATATGCTTACTGTTAAGTAAAAAGGATATACAGTATGTTACTCTTTTTGTTTTAAGACTTTATTTGAGAGAGAAAGTGTGCAAGTGGGGAGAGGGGCAAAGGGAGAGAAAAAGGGAAAGAAGCAGACTGCACAGAGCACAGAACCTGACATGGGGCTGGATCTCAGGATTCTGAGATTAAGACCTGAGTTGAAATCAAGAATTGGACACTTAACTGACTGAGCCACCCAGATGCCCCTGTAGTATGTTATTCTTAATGTAAAAAAGAAAAAGTATTAGAAAATATTCATGTAACTGTTCATTTGTGCAAAAAGATTTCAGGAAAACTAAAACAGAAACTTTAAAAGTTGTCTTCATTTAGGGGGTAGGTATTATAGTGAATGAAGAAGGATAATTTTATGAGAATACTTTTTTGTGAAGTCATGACTAATATATATTTTTTAAGATTTATTTATTTATTTGAGAGAGAGAGAGAGAGGGAGAGAGCATGAGCATGGGGAAGGGTAGAGAGAGAAACAGACTTCCTGCTGAGCAGGGAGCCCAATGCAGGGGCTCAATTCCAGGATTCTGGGATCATGACCTGAGCTGAAGGCAGATGCTTAACAGACTGAGCCACCCAGGTGCCCCAAGTCATGACTATTATAACCATGATAATGTTTCATATACCAAATAAGTAAACAAATAAGTAAACAATCAAAATCAACCAGAATGTTGAGGGAAACCAAAATAAAATAAAAATAACTGTATTACAAATAAATAACATCCCATGTTAAGGGGGATGGGAATGAAAAAGATCTTAAAGTAAGTTTAGAAACAGTATTTGGACTATATTCCACTGTACACAAATATAGCCCTTGAGCTAGTAAACTTGTTTCTCATGGGGATATGGGTTAGTAATTCTAAATATGTTATATGTATACTAGGATTTAACAAACAAGTAAATACACCATGGATAAGGAGATGCAGGTTTCTCCCTGTACAAAGAGTTATACATAAGCAAAGGAGAAAAGCTAGAATTGACATTATGATGCTGGATTAGAGTCAGAAGTATTAGCAGGAATTCATAGCTTTTAATATATTCACAGATGGATAAAGAAATAAATATAAATGTGTGTGTAGGTGCATGTTAGTATATGATACATTCCTAGTTCTGACAACTGAGAGGGCCTATAATGACACTAAGCACTGAGGATCTAGGTTTTTTCTACCATTCACCACACACACACACACACACACACACACACACACACACACACACACATTACACACTACACACTACACACAGAGTGGGGTCCTTGGAGAATTGGCTGATTCCTGGACTGCAGGAGGGAAAATATAAGAAGAACCTGGAACATCTATGGAACTAGAAAGTAAAGAAATGCTGAAAAATAATGAGAGACTGTCAAAAAGACACAAGCCAAACTGAAGAAGTTCTTAACGACCAAAGCCAAAAGAGCAACATAAAATGAGAGTCCTGGATTATAATCCATAGAGTAAAGTATTCTTAAATCCTTACTGATATAAACAAACATATGAGGAAGAGGGCACAGTTCTTCTTTAGACTAAAATTCCCACTGACAGACTAAAAAAGAATGAGGGAAATTGAAATTCACCATTATTTGGAATATTCACCAAATCAAAACTGAAAAACACCACAGTGATGATTGTTGCAGGCAAAAGCCAATGAAAGATGTTAGAACTAGAAGATGAAAATTTGATGAGAGACCTGATATTTGAATAGTCTCAAAGCTTCCTCTGCAGAAAACAATTATTAATTACAAAGAAAATATAGCAACTTTAGTGAAACCCAACCAAGTAATCAAATCTGACATCACAGTAGTAAGATTTATCAACATGCCCTTCCCTTCTCCAACACCATAAAACACACTGAGAAAGACAAAATATCACTTTCATGGTGTTCCTGCCAAAAGTACAGAAAAAGATCAAACTAAGGGACAACACTTGACCAGTATTTTCCAAAAAGTGTCAAGATCATGAAAAAAAAATGAGATATTGCCACAGATTTGGTTAAAGAGACATGAAAACTAGATGCAATGTGGAATCCTGGATGAGAAAAAGAAGATTAGTGAGGAAACTGACAAAATTACATTAAGGAATGTAGTTAAGTTCATTGTGTTGTACTAACATTTATTTCTTGATGTTGACAATAGGGGAAAACAATGTGAGAGATATACAGGAATACTCTGCACTATTTTTGGAACTTTTCTATATGTCTAAAATCATTTTAAAATAAAAAAAAAATTAAAAACATGCCATGAGACAACATGGATGGACCTGGAGGGTAATACACTAAATGAGTTAGAGAGAGAATGATTTGATTCATATGATTTCACTTATATGCAGAATCTAAATGGGTGATGGTGTATTAAGGAGGGCACTTGTTATTCTAGTGAGCACCAGTGTTATATGTAAAGGATGGGTCTTTAACTTCTACTTCTGAAGCTAATACTACAATATGTTAACTAACTGGAATTTTTTAAAAAGATTTTATTTATTTAGTTGACAGAGATTACAAGTAGACAGAGAGGCAAAGAAGCAGGCTCCCTGCTGAGCAGAGAGCCCAAGGTGGGTCTCCATCCCAGGACCCTGGGATCATGACCTGAGCTGAAGGCAGAGGCTTTAACCCACTAGGCCACCCAGGCACCCCAACTAACTGGAATTTAAATAAAAACTTGAAACAACAAATTTAATTAAAATAGAATTTAAGGGGTGCCTGGGTGGCTCAGTGGGTTAAAGCCTCTGCCTTCGGCTCAGTTCACGATCCCAGGGTCCTGGGATCGAGCCCCGCATCGGGTTCTCTGCTCAGCAGGGAGCCTGTTTCCTCCCCTCTCTCTCTCTGCCTGCCTCTCTGCCTACTTGAAATCTCTGTCTGTCAAATAAATAAATAAAATCTTAAAAAAAATAAATAAAATAAAATTTAAAAACAAACAAAACAGATTCTTAAATACAGAAAGCAAACTGATCGTTGCCACAAGGGAGTCAGATAGGGGAATGGACAAAATAAATGAAGGAGATTTAGAGGTACAAACTTCCAGTTACAAATAAGTCATAGAGATGAAAAGTACAGCATAGGGAATATAGTCATTAATACTGTAATAATGTTGTATGGTGATTATACTTACTGTGGTGAGCACTGAGTAATATGTAGAATTGTTGAATCAGTTATGTTGTATACCTGAAATTAATATAACATTGTCCACTATAGTTGAAAGAAAGAAAGAAAGAAAGAAAGAAAGAAATAAAGACTGCCCCCCATACCACACCAAAAAGTTAATTCAAAATAGATTGAAGAACTGAATGTAAGACCTGGAACAATTAAACTCCCAGAAGAAAATATAAAAGCCCCTTGGCATCAGTGTTAGCAATGATTTTTTGACACCAAAATCAAAGACAACAAAAGCAAAAATAAACAAGTGGAACTACATCAAATTGAAAAGCTTCTGCACAGCAAAGGGAACAATAAACAAAATGAAAAGAGAACCTACAGAACAGGAGAAAATAATTTGCAAATTAAATGTCTGATAAGTGGTTAATAACCAAAATATAAATAAAGAACTCATAACAATTCAACAGCCACACAAATCCAATTAAAATAGGAGCAGAGGAAGTAAAAGACATATGGACAGCCAACAGGTACAAGGAAAGGTACTCAACATCACCATCAGGAAAATGAAAATCAAAACCACAATGAGATATTACCTTACATCTGTTAGAATGGCTATTATTAAAAAACAAAAACAAAAACCAAACCCTAAAACAAGAAATAACAAATGATATGGAGAATGCAAAGAAAAGACAACCCTTGTATACTATTGGTGGGAATGTAAAATACTACAGCCATTATGGAAAACAGCATGGCGGTTCCTCAAAATATTAAAAGTAGAACTACCATAAGATCCAGCAATTCTACTTCTGGGTATATATCTGAAAGAAATGAAATCTCTTTATGTACAATAGTCAAGACATGGGAACAACCTAAGTGCCCATCAGTGGATGAATGGATAAAGAAAATGTGTCATACATACAAAATGGAGTATTAGTCAATCATTACAAAAAGAAGGAAATCCTGTCAACTGCAACACCACAAATCTCAAGGACATTATGCTAAATGAAGTAAGTCATCCAGAGAAGACAAATACTATATGATCTCACTTATACATAGAATCTAAAAAAAAAAAAAAAAAAAAAAAAAGCTAAACTCACAGAAACGGAGAACAGACAGAGTCACTACCAGAGATGGGAGTTGGGGGAAATGGATGAGGGTAGCTAAAGTTACAAACTTCCAGTTATAAGGTAAATAAGTTCTGCAGATGTGATGTACAGCATGGGGACTATAGTTAATAATACTGTATTATGTATATTTGAAGTTTGCTAAAATAGTAGATCTATAAGTCCTTATCACAAGAAAGAAAATTTTGTAACTAGGTGAGGTGATGGCTGTTAACTGAATTTATTGTAGTGATCACCTCACAAAATATACACATATCAAATCATTATGCTGTACACCTTAAACTAATACAATGTTGTATGTCAATAATACCTCAAAATTAGGAAGAGGAGAAATGCTAACTTAAAAAAAAAAGAGACATTATTAAGAGACTGAAAGAAGCCACTGAAAAGAAGAAATTTCTAACACCCAATTTAAGTATATACACATCAGACATGTATATGTGCATGTGTACCTAAATACACATACAAGTATGTTTGACTATTATAGGTAATGACCCCAAACTGCCATCTATGCAAATGCCTTTATATAATATGGTGTTTTATAGGGAGAGAGAGCAATGAAAAAGAATGAATTTGCCCACATCATCGATAAATTTCAATATCATGACACTAAGCAAAAGCAGCCAAACCTAAAAGAACATAAGGTTTCATTTATGTAAGGCTCAAAAACAGGCAAAACCAAACTGTGCAGTTTAGAGATTCATACTTAAGTAGTAAAAGTATACAGAAGAGCAAGGGAGTAAATCTGGAAAGTGGTTATCTTTGGTGGGAGGGAAAAGTTTGTGAATGAGAAAGAGCATGCTGGAGGCATCTAGTTTGCCAGAAAATATTTTCTTTCTTGTCCTGGGTAGTGGTTAAGTGTGTATTGGTTACATAAAATTTCATAAAACTGTACATTTATTTGTTTTATGTACTTTTCTGTATAATATAAGGTCTTAATAGAAAAAGCACAAAGAAAAAACAACAAAATAATCAGTAAGAGAGTGACTCCTAAATGAGGGGTAGAGCATTAATTCACAAATTAACATATTTTAATATTCCTGTATAAATAGATGAGTATTTTAAGAGATGAACTCCTAGGGGCGCCTGGGTGGCTCAGTGGGTTAAAGCCTCTGCCTTCGGCTCAGGTCATGATCCCGGGGTCCTGGGATTGAGCCCCACTTTCTGCTCTGCGGGGAGCCTGCTTCCTCCTCTCTCTCTCTGCCTGCCTCTCTGCCTACTTGAGATCTCTGTCTGTCAAATAAATACATAAACAATCTTAAAAAAAAGAGAGAGAGATGAGCTCCTAGAGAATCCAAAAGTCACTCATCTCTTCCTTCAGACTGGAGCTATATATTCTATGGCATAAATATAATTTGAAAACAGAACTTATATACCTGGGCATAATGGTATTTTAAAACTGAAGAAAAGAAATAGAACTGATAAAAAATATTTAGACAAATTTTCCACTCCCAGCCAAGACAGAGTCAGGAGAACTGAACTAGGTGCTACTCCCACTAAACAACTAAATACACAAAGTTACACAATGTTTTTCAGAAGTTGGACAAGAAACAGCACAGGTCAGTAATACCTGAAAGAAAGGAAAACAAACCAAATCATTCCCACCTCTGCCCCAGCTTACTACCTGGAGTTTTCATTACCGCAGGGCAAAAAAGGGAAAATCCAAGCCTATAAAACCTGAAGTATTTACTATGTGTTCCTTTAGACAAAAAAACTGTCAACTCCTAAAGAAATGAAAGTAAATGTCCACAGAAAGACTTGTATTCAACTTTCATAGGAGCTTTGTTCCTAATAGCCAAAAACTAGAATCATTTCAAATGCCCATCAAAAGATGAATGGATAAATTGTGATGTACCTATTACTAAAACACTACTCAGCAATAAAAAGAAATGGTCTATTGGTATATGTTAACAACACGGATGAATTCTTTAATATTGAAAGAAGTGTGGAGAGCAAGTTATATGCTTCCATTTGTATAATATTCTAGAATATAAATTCTCAATAGCAAGCAGATCCGTGGTTGCCAAAGAAGGGTGTGAGAGGAAGGAGAGATTAGAAAGAACAGGAGGGAATTCTGGAGGGTGTTGGAAATGTTCATCATCTTATCCTGGGAGTGATGATTTCACACATAAAAACCAATCTAATTGCACACTTTAACTGTGTGCAGTTTATTGTATCAATTACTTCTTGATAAAGCTGTAAAAAATGTACAAACTTCACCTTCCAAATTTTGTTAAATATATTTAAAAAATAAAGGCTACAACAGTTTGCAGTCCATATATCAAACTGAGCCTACAAATAATTCTTAATTGATCCACCCTGATCATTCTAAATGAATAGATTTGTTACTTGAAGAACTGCTTGTGTGAACATGAAGCAGAATAGTTTGAAAGTGGATTTTAACAGGGAAATCATTACAAACATAAAGCTTCCTGCCTAATTTGTTATCTAATGATCCTAAACATTATTCTGTGGCTTACTTCTACCTACAAAACAAGAGATGGGAGAATGATGTATGCAGGAATTAACCTCAAATCTAAACATCTGAAATCATCTGAATCATCATCGTATCCATACATGTTCATCTCCTTGACAATGACACCATGACAGACATTATGTGTTGTTATGTGTTGTTAAAAGATTAAATGGAATAAAATCTTCATTTCCTGTACTGGCAAATTCTAAATCATATTTTTTTTTTCCTTCTGTTTTTGTTGTATTAGCTTCCCCTGTATACTTTGGACAAGAATTTGACCGTGAGGTCCTTGTTTTCCCCTGGGAAAATGTAGGAACATTATGTTAAGAAGCCATTTCTGCAGGAAAAGAAGTATAGAAGATCCTCTGGAGAGTAGAAACAGAGAAATTTAAGCTGAGTGGATATAATTCACAATTCAATTTTTTCAGTCTAAATTATATCATCATGTCACATGTTAATAGCTATTTCAATAATAGCTATGATCAATCAAAGAGAAAAATGTTGTTGTTTTTTTAAATCACAGACCCCAAAATGACTGAGATTGTTATATTTCACAATGAAAAGAATTACTGCAAATCTGAATTTCAGCTTCATTGAGCTCGTTACAAAATGCTGACTGACACATGAACTATAATGAAAAATACAGAGAACCGCCTAAGTATTTCATTGATAGAATACATATTAAATTGGTCTTCTCTCTGCTATTAAGTTTAATCTGAATATTCCCCTAGTAAATATAATATATTTTATATATTAAAACATGGATTATAATAGGTAAACAATTATATTTTTTCATTGCTAGCCATGTACTAGCAATCTTTATTATTATTAAAGTAATTAATTTTATCTTTTTCATGACTATAAAAATGAATCAGCATATTTGAGTTAGCTCAATAGATAGTTCCTCCTTAATTCATCAGTATGTTTTTGCTCCATACAGAGTAACTACTGACTGGTAGTAGTTCGTAGACCCCTTGAAGGAATTTATTACCAGCTGAATAGCTTATGTAAAAGAATCTGAACTATCACAGTACATTTTATCTTTTATTTTGATATCTGTTCCAAACAGATATAATTATATAATACTAAAAGTCTTTAAAAATTACTTCCAAATGTAAAAGTGACTGTCTAGTATGCTGTATTACACGTCAATTATTTTGCTTACAAGTGACAATATTTATCCTTGAAATATGCTTTGACCCACTAACAATTAAAAGCTAACACAATGTGTGAGATAGTTCTTAATAGTTCTTACCTCAATAATGTAACAACTATAATCAAGTATTCAAGACAACGTTCCAGAATCTCACGCACCAATAACAGAAAATCATGAAATGTCCCTAAAAAAGACATTTTCACTGGATACTGCCATCAATGTTATGATGCATGGTAATTCTAATATTTCGTAAAACATTAATATAGGGCCACCTGGGTGGCTCAGTCAGTTAAATGTCTGACTCTTGATCTCAGCTCAGATCTTGATCTCAGGGTCATGAATTCAAGCCCCACATTGGGCTCCATGCTGGGGGTGGAGCCTACTTAAAAAATAAATAAGAAAAAAACACATTAATATAAATTAAATGATACTTCCTGACTAGGACCACATTTTGTAAATGACTTATAGACCTTCATATCCTTGTGGCTAGGCTAATTTGATTATTCCTGAAAAATGAGATGGCGGTTATCTAATAATCACAGTATTTTTCCACTCATTTTTCCCATTCTATTAAGTGATTTCTGTGAATTCTTAGGGGCAGGTTATGGCCATTACAACTTTAGAATATGCTCAGCAAAAACATGATGGATCGTCATATCATGTTATCTTCTTCTCAAACTAACCAGGCTTTCAGAATGACTTAAATGGTATGGTAGATGCATTTCTAAAAAACCCATTTCTTTGTACATCGACGTTCATGGCAGCATTATTCACAATAGCCAAAAATGGTAGGAACAATCCATATGTCCATCAAAAATTGATAAATAAAATGTGGTGCATACATACCATGGAATTATTATCTGGCCTTAAAAAAGAAATGAAGGGGCGCTTGGGTGGTTCAGTAGGTTAAAGCCTCTGCCTTCGGTTCAGGTCATGATCTCAGGGTCTTGGGATCAAGCCCCGCATACGGCTCCCTGGTCAGTGGGGAGCCTGCCTTCCCCGCCCCCCTGCCTGTCTCTCTGCCTACTTGTGATTGTAGTGGGTGTTAACTACATTACTTTAGGCAACTCATTTAACTCCTCTTCAGCTTTAGGATTTTGTTGGACAAAATGGGTTTAGCTCACTTCACAGAGATCTTTTGAGGATTAAATAATATACGTTCTCAATATTTATTAAATCAAAATCAGTTGAATACATTAAATGACCAAGGTATTTATTAAATCAAAATCAGTTGAATACATTAAATGACCAACGTATAGTCTCAAAACACATGACAGGTTAAAAAGAAGAAAAAACTAATTGCCTTATGTGAAATATGGAAGTTGGCGGTTAATGACAAATAAAAGAGTTGAAAATATAAATCTGCCAGAATTTATATGCTACATGCATGTCTACATATTTGAAAGAGGGAGAAAAAGAGAGAGAGGCAGATGGTCAGAAGGGAAGAAAGAGACTACCATAATTACCAAAAATGAGTTATGTGGATGCTAGAAAAGTAGACACTAACACAGAACACCTGACTTTCCAAGCCCTGAATGATATAGTTTAGGATCACCTAACCCTCTTTCTTTGATCACATAGTCACAAAACGATCTTCTGATGACTAATTAAATTTCCCAAGTAGTTAGATTGGAAATGAGATACTGTAAACAGCAGGCCTAAGTATGTATGCACAGCTGACCCCTGAACAACATGGGTGTGAACTGCATGGATCCACTGACATGCCAATTTTTTCTGATAAATACAGTAATGTATTTTCTTTTTCTTACGATTTTCATAGTAACATTTTCTTTTCTCGGGCTTACTTTATTGTAATAACCCAGTACATACAAAATATGTATCAGTCAGCTGTTTATGTTATCAGTAAGGCAACAGTAAGCTATCCAGGCAACAGTAAGCTACCAGTAGTTTTGGTGGGGGTCAAAAGTCATACCAGAATTCTAACTGCATGTGGAGTTGGTGCCCCAAACTCTGCGATGTTCGAAGGTCAACTGCGTATGTGTGTATTTGCATGTGTGTATACACACATACATATGTAATGATATAGCATTACAAACTGGTACTAATAATTACAAAAGCAACGTTAATAATAGTTATTCACTAATAACGTCAATATGCAAGGTCATGGGCTAAGCTTAATTTTACATTACATTCGTCTTCTCCCTAGTATTAATTTTAATGTAGGATTCTCATTTAAGTTCTTGTTAAAGAACTTCAAGAGTTAGGTACCATTATTATCCCCACTTAATAGATATGGAAGCTAACAGAAATGACTAATTTGCCTAAGGGCACACAGCTTGTAAGAGATAGAACTAGGAATCTAGGAATAAAAATTCTCCTTCTCTGGTTCTTTGTTCTTAATTTTCATGCTGTATGGGCATTGTTTTAATAATTAAGAAGTTTGGTTAAAGATAATGAATTCCCCACAACTTGATCAATTCTACATAACAGAATCAATCTGGGCCTTACAAAACTCAATCCCACCTCCACAGATGTGCACAGCATCTCTTTAAATCAACATGACCTACTTAAAAAGAGAAGTGGGGGAGGAAAGGTAACAACAAGGGAGGAAGATTAAGTCAAACTTATATTCATCTTGGCTCTCCTCCATCTTCTTTCTTCCTCTTTATGAAAACTGACTCATTTATTATATATGCCAGACTTTCGGCCAGATAAGATAAAAAGATAAAAAGATAACCCCCACGCCCAGGAGCTCATAGCCTTAAAGAGGCAGCAGGTTGGATTTGGTAAATCCTACTACAGACCCACATGAGGTAGATATTGTGGTAATCTGAATACTAAAGATTTAAACGGTGAAAGTAGAAGCTTGAATGTCAAGTGGAAACCCATATGCTGGTTTTTAGGGAATTTCTTGTGGATGCACTATGACTCAACACTGGAACCACTAATAGGGAATTTTCATATTTTAAGACTCTCCTACTAAACACCATGAACTGTCATCATATACAATTTTATATTACAATCTCAAGCTTCTATTACAGTGCCCGACACAAGGTAGATGTGATTAAGAGTTGCTCAGTAAGTATAAAACAAAAGTAAAAAAAGGGAAGAAAAAACAAACAGAAAACAACACACACCTCCTTGGGGAAGAACTAATCATTGATAGTAAGGTAGTCTAAAAAATACTTGAAAAATGTAACACAGATTTGTAAATGGATGGATATAAAGCTAATTTATATATCACTTTGCTATAAAATATTTTGATATGCAAAACCAAAACTGACAGCTGAAGTTCTGAAATGATCTAAACAAGATAAAGACTACCTAGACTTAGGGAATTTTAAAGTAGGATTCCTACAAATGAGATGAGAGATAAAGCATAATAGAAATAATGAAGGAGCTTAACAGCTTCCTAAAAATCTTCAATTTAATTTTAGAAAAATAAACCTGAGGTATTCATGCAAAATTTAAAAATGTTGCTTGCTGAATTACAGCCTTAGCTGGAACTAAAACATCTGGAACTATCTGTGGCATAATAATCAGCATAAATTATTTTGTAAATGTTCTGATAATGGCTAGTGGGACCCAAGTTAATTTATTTCTAAGGTCAAAATTAAATATTATACTTCATTTCCTAAAGTTTGGTTATTATTATAAACTCACAAGTTCTGAGCCTCCTTTCACTTTCTAGCAGGTGATACCCAAAAACGGGTATTAAAAAAGCTTCTTTCTAAGACTAGAACTGTTTCAGGAGTCTAAACTGATTACATGTGAAATATTGGGATGGGAATGGGAAGAACGAGAGTAGAGAAGGAAAATGAATTCAGTAAAACCTAAGGGACACCAAAAATAAAAGAATATCAGTCAAGACGTTTTTTAATCTATTAATATTCCTTGACTCAAAAAAAAAAAAAAAGAGGAAAAAATTAAGAGGAACAAGGCAGCAGCAGTAGCCAAGAGGCATTAGAATCAATATGAGCACTGAGTGTGTCGTCAATGCACTGAAATGCCCTTTTTGGGAGTAAACCTGTTCTGGATGGATAAATAAAGTAAAGCAATGTTTTGCTTCTGAGATCAGATTAATTTTACAAGGAAGTGGAGCTATCTTTACATTGTATTTTACCAAGTACAATGCTTATAACAGTAACGATCTTTACCATCAAATGAAACACATAGCTAATAAAAACAAAAAGACACTGCAGATTTATTATATATAAATAATCTAGAGATGGATACAAAGAAATTTGTTACAATAAATGAGAAACAGCATTGATAGATTTTCTGTCAGATATATAAGAAAAAGGGTTCTGTAATTTAAATTAAGGTTCTATAACTTAAATGGTTCCAAGCAGCAAGTTGGAAGCTTTCGAGTAGTACTGTTTTGTTTTGTTTTGTTTTGTTTTTAAGATTTTATTTATTTATTTGACAGAGAGAGAGATCACAAGTAGGCAGAGAGGCAGGCAGAGAAAGAGGGAGAAGCAGGCTCCCTGCTGAGCAGAGAGCCCAATGTGGGGCTTGATCCCAGGACCCCGAGACCATGACCTGAGCCGAAGGCAGAGGCTTATTAACCCACTGAGCCATCCAAGCGCCCCTCGACTAGTACTGTTTTTAAATGGAATTCTACTCTCACACTTGAAAATGGCAAGCACATTTCAACTATTTTACACGGTAAAATATAATTTTGTATGGCAAATAAAATAAGGCAAAACAATTCCATGTGTATACAAAGCCCAACAAAATTACAATCTAAATGTGCACAGATACTGAGGGAATTTAACTACTTCAGAAGCACTTAAGTTAAATTTCAACAGTCTGTCATTTATTAGAGAGGTACTCAAAAGATTATGAGCACAGTAGTGAAGGCATCCTGAAGAGATATGGCAGATTAGATTCTATTTATCTGCTATTGCCCTAAAATCATCCAAAATATTTTGCTTCATTTTTTTCTTACAGTACACATAATGTTGTTTATAAACTACCTACCAATGTTGCTTATAAAGTACTTACCAAATTTGTATATACTAAAGTTTTAACTTTAAAAGAAGTCTGACATGGAAGTGAAACTCAAAGTAGGTAGCTATTTATAAAATACAAAGAGCACAGTACTTCCAATTATAACCATTATGGGCTATGAAAAACACGATTACAGAAACAATTTCCTATGTGTAATAACAGTTTGAAATGAGATAGAAATTTCATGGATTAGTGTATGTTGCTACAAATAACTGAACACAAATATGATGGTTCAATTTAGGGTACTGATTCTTCATACATCTTTCAGGGAAGGGAGGGCAGAGTTGCCAGGTATTAAGAACACAAGGAAAGGAAAGAATCCCTTTATACAGGGACAATTTGTAAGACTTACTATACTAATTTATAATTTATTTAGAGGAATATTTAACATTTTAGCTTAACTTTTCTTCCCTTTTTGTTAATATTGCATAACTCTTCTTCCACTGCTATTCCCCAAAAGGGTGTTCAGCAGAAATAAATGTGGAAACTGAGCCATCATAACAACAATAACAACAACAACAAAAAAACAAGAGGTAGGAATAAAGAAAGAAAATCAATGTTGACTGCATCATCAAGAAAACACAATGAATTACACTGACAAGAAGTCCTCTTGCAGTAATAAAGTGCAGAAACAACTTGAAACTTATAATGTCTTGCCTCAGAGAAAGTGACATGTCAGCATTCATATGAGAACGTGGTAGGAACAGGTCTATAGAGTTAGATGTGTAAAAGGGAAGTGCTGAAAATTTCAATATAAAACTTCTCTTAAGATGCTTAAAATCTAAGACAAGAATGTAAGTCTTACTTTCTGATTTCCTTATCATCGGCAACTGGAGGCCTCTGTTTTCATCAGTTCTGCTTCTTCACTGTCTTGTGAATGGGCCCTTGTCATACTGACCTGGAATATCCTTTTTCTCTAGCAGTAGCCATTTTCCCAGAAAGAGCTCCAGTGCCATCTCCTGTGGGAGACTTGCTTTCATTGTCCCACCTCACTGATTTTCTACTCTTCTGAATTCTTGTGCAGCATCAACAACCTGGGCTACACAGTCTGATCCTTATTTATATCTTGTCATACATAGTTCACCATTGTTTCGTGTTTTTTCATTTGTTTTTCTTATTTTTCAAGAAAGGAGGACTGACTGCAGTGCCTCATTTGGATGTGTCAGGAGTCTTGGAAGCCTGACTACCCTATCTTCTCCTACAAATGGACTTTGAGGGAACTCATATACCATTGACTGAAGAAAGGTCCTCTCTGACCAAGAAAGCAGCTTAGGGAAAAATGCGCGCGGAGCAGTGAGGGATAAAGGGAACTACCTGCCTAGCCAGTCACATCAGCTTAATCAACCCCAGCCAACACTGGGGTCACAGATGTCACAACCAGACTGCTCTTACATCCTCACATGTCTGTTTGATCACAACTATGTTGTAATTCCCTATGGGAAAATGGTATGTAATGTTTCTTCTATAGCCCTCACAGGGTCTACCACAGTTTACCACAGTTTACCACAGTTCCAGTAAGTTATTCAATAGACATTTGTAAAATCAATCATACTAATTATTATACTAACGCCCAAAGTTTAGTATATATATCAGACACAGTCCTAATTAACTTGCATTAATTTAATCTTCACAGTAACTCTATGAGGTAGCTTATAATTAGTATTAACTTCATTTTACTTATGAGAAAATGAAAGCTTAGTTTGGTAACAACCAGGATCATCGTTCTGAGATTTCATCTCAAAGTAATATGTTCTCCATAAAGGATAATGAAAACTATTATACTTGTGCTTTCAATCTATGACGAGAAGTAGAGGGGTAGGAAAATGGAAAGGCTAACTACTCAATGCTTCAAACTCGGTCAAATTGCTTGGGGTCCTTAAAGTTGGTGCCTCTATCTCTATCTGGAACTCACAGGAAGTGCCACATATGAGGCACAAAGTAACTTTGAACAAGTTAATTTCATATTAAAATTAGTATGCTCTATAAGAGCTTCCCTCACACTAAAAGAACGTAAGTAAATGATAGGGAATCCATCAGTCTTGTCTTAATTTTATTAAGGTAAAATACTCATTAGTGAAGAAGATAATGACAATGGCTTTATTGAAAAAGTACTAACTGTTCCTTGCAGTTAAGCTCATTGCCCCCCAGCAAAGTTCAGAACTTGATCTTAATATTATCAAACAAAAGATTCCAAGATTAAGAATTTTAGCTAAATTTTTAGTTAGCTGGGAAAATTCCTTGTTCAATTACCAGGATAAAGGGGGATAAAAGGTCAAGTGTGATAATTTCAAGATTCCTTTGAGGAGATGGTGCATAATTACTTCAATAATGGAAATAAAGGTGTGGTGCATATAATGTGACATATAATAACCATAAATTATATACATATACATACAATGCATCTGTAAAATAAAGTAGTAAGTCATGTATACTAGTTTAGGTATTTAAGGGATCATTTTTAAACTAATATGATTCCAAATTTATTTTTCTCTCCCTGAATCCTCTAAAACTAACAGATTTAAGTTCATCTGTGAATGACTTACCCTATAATAAAACACTTGTTGTATCAAGAAATGGGATGCCACACAGAAAACAATTTCAAATTATGATTAAATGAAGTAAAAAACATCTACCACAAAAGTAATTAAGATGGAAATGTTGTCTAAAGATCCTCAAACAAGGCAGAAAGACTATGGTTGATCCCATATGTCAAGGTTGTATTTTTATGAATCATTTCACAATGGTTGTTTTGAGAATGGAAAAAATCATAGGGGACTGAGAAGTATAGTTGATTTCCCAGCGTCTCATGTGATCAAGAAACGCATTTTACAACAAACACTTTTTTCCTCATAAAACTTTGCTATTTCCCATTTGCAAACTGTAGGACCCAAGAGAACAAATCTACTAAGACTCAATTTTTCATTTCTTCAGTTACAATTTATCTTAAAGAATAACCAGAGGGATTTAGTTTTTTAGTGGCTATTATTCCATGGAAATAAACTGTCCACAATTTTTTTAATATATCTAGAAATTAATGATGCCCCCATTAAAATCTGTGAAAACTGAATATATAAAAAGTCCCAGTAGCATGGTAGGCCTTCGCCAAAGAGAAAAAACACCAGGATAAGAATGCAATCCTTAAAGACTTCTTAACTCCTGACTTGAAAAGATAAATACTATATGAGGAATCAGATGACAAGTGTTTCCAAATCATCTTGTTACTAATATACCAGCCAAAGTCCACAGTATCAAACATCTTTCTTTCTTATGTTTGCTTTCACAAATGATACGATTATAATCAGCAAGAGAAAGAAAGAGAATGTTCTCCACAAACAATATAGGTATTATCTCTGCTATTCCTCTTCCTCACAAAATTTGCTGGGAAGAGATCCATTTAGAAAAAGAAGAACCAGGGCGCCTGGGTGGCTCAGTGGGTTAAAGCCTCTGCCTTCAGCGCAGGTCATGATCTCAGGATCCTGGGACTGAGCCCAGCAATCCTGCTCTCTGCCCCGCAGGGGGCCTGCTTTCCCCTCTCTCTCTGCCTGCCTCTCTGCCTACTTGTGATATCTCTGTGTCAAATGAATAAATAAAACCTTAAAAAAAAAAAAAAAAAGAAAAGAAAAGGAGAACCCGGGGGTCATATTAACTAGATATTACTAGATTCAAACTAAAAGTTTGAATTGTATTTTTTTTCATTCTGTCAAATTCATGACCAATAAAAAATATTTTTAAAACACCAAGTAGCCATAGCCATGGGGTAAAAGAAAAAGGAATTATACCTGGTATACAGGATATATAAGTTACAACAGATCCATCTTGTATCTGCTATCTTTGTACTTCATTAAGGTATTGATTGGCATTGCTAGAAAAGAATAAATGACATTTCAGGGAACAACTATCATTTGGCTATTTGGTTTAAGCAGAGCTAGATTATACAGAGTGATTCCATCAAAGAATTAAGAAAATCATTTCAGTGAGCTCTTTATGACATCTTAGAGCAGAAGTCTTAGGGTTTTTACTCTTCTGGTAAGAACTATTTCTCAGAATACAGTTCTCTGGAATATGGGAATACAAACTAGGTCAATTCCTAGCTGATATCACTTTTTTCTAATTTAGAGAGACCTTGATGGCAATGGTTTTCCAAATCATGACAAACACTATTACCTATAGCATTTACCCTCTTCAAAGTACAAAAGGTCTTCAAAGCCACAGGTACTATGTTTTATGGTAGAACAATAGACTCTACCCTCAAGAACATTATTTTCTAGTGAAAGACAGAAAAATCAAACTCCATCCATCAATGTAATAAGCTAAATACACAGAAGGACCAATGGACTCAGTGCAAAGGGGAGCACCAGGTAAGATTTTATCTGCCAGTGTGTTTTTGTTTCTGGTTTTCATGTTTATTCTTTTCTTTTCCCAGAAGTTATTTAATTTGATGCCTTATCAGTACATTTTGTAATTTAGGATGAAGAGCTCAGGTTTTCCAAGACCAGGGAGGAGGTTCCAGTGAATGCAGGATTGGGGGAAAACTCAAGCCTTTAATACTTGGAAGTCCAAGGGCTCTCTCTTTCAGGCCACAGTGACAAACTATTCCTTTCAAATTCCTTTTTTGCCCTGCTGGGTCCTGAAGGGCTTCTGCCCCTAGCACAACTGCCCCTGGTTATACCTGGCTAACTCACTGACCACTGTCCCAAGGATAACAACAGCTCTGCTTTCTAAGGTGACACCCCTGAAGTTAAGAATGTGTATTTTTGTTGCATGCTGACATCCGCTGCTGTTAGACATTTTCCTCGCTCCTCCTTGCCCTGGCAGCTAATGCAAAATATCAGATCTCAGCTTTGGGCATAGAGGTTCCAGCTCACGCTTCTAGACTGTAGGGCTGGGGCTGATTTTTACGTAGTTCCCTGGTGCTGGCACTTACTGAAGTATTACCGTTCTGGCCCTTCAGTTGTTCTCCAGCAGCTTCATGACCCCTGAGTGCTGCTCCATCCATGACTCTACTGGATTGCAGCCACTTCTGGCAACACTTGGGAATTTGAAGATTTCCCAAGACAGATTCTGAAGATTTCTGAAGACAAAAATCTATCTTCTTATTTGAGTAAAAATGGAATTTATGCAGTTTCATTTATTTTCCCGGTTGTTGTATGTGTTTTCTAGGAGGAAAAGGGATGGTATTTTATGCTAAACTATAAGCTTCAGATTCTGTCAATAATGCCAAGCAGGCATAAGCCTTCCTCCGAGAAAAGAGGAACCTGAAAAGTGGCCAAGGCCATAGTTTTCACTTCTTCAAAACACAGAGTATTAAATTATTCATATTCATTTAGTGAATGAATTGCCAATGTTTGTGACTTCTGTAGGAAGAATGATGAAATCTTAATTTATAAATATTTATCTTAAAATACTATGAAGATTAGGGAAAGAAAAGATCCTGTGCTGGGACACTAATGGCTTTCAAACTAGATTGAGGCTGAATGGGAGAAAAATGTAAAGAAAGAAAATACGGTCAAGAGGGACTCCACAACTGAATTGCTTTGGGGACACAATTTAAGCTGCTATGGTCATTTAACACATATATGTACTATACTATTTATGATCACATAGCTCAGTTGCTGCCCACAAATGCAAGCCACATACGTGATTTTAAATTTTCTAACAGGCACATTAAAAACAATAAAAACATGGACAAGATGAGATTAATTTTAATGATACTTACAAAATACTATCATTTCAATATGGTAACAAATTCCAAGGTTATTAGGGAGCTATTCTACTCTCTTTTTTGGTACCAAGTCTTCAAAACCTGGTGTGTACTTTATATTTACACACTCATCTCAGACCAACCACATTTCAAGTGCTCAATAGCCACATGTGGCTAGTGGCTACCATACTGGAGAGTGCCAATAAAGAGCAAGCAAACTATCTGTTCATTCAGGGATGTCCTGGACAAAAACTTGCAAGGAACTCTACTGAACAAGGTGGAATTCCATCTCAAGGTGGAATCTATTGTACCCACTGTAGCCATCTACTTCCTCCCTCTGTGAAGACTACCTAACAAACCGGGGTAGGCCTGAGCCATGCCCCTAGAACCTATTCTTAGACAACATTCTGGAAAGCTAGAAGAAGATGGAGATAATAGGCAGAAAGGAATCATCTTGAATCAAGAGCTCATAATCTCTTTATAGAAAAAGATTCTAGGGACACCTGGGTGGCTCAGTTGGTTAAGCCACTGCCTGCGCTCAGGTCATGATCCCAGGGTCCTGGGATCGAGTCCCACATTGGTTTCCTTGTCCAGCAGGAAGCCTGCTTCTCTCTCTGCCTCTGCCTGCTACTCTGCCTGCTTGTGCTCTCTCTCTCTCTGACAAATAAATAAATAAAATCTTAGAAAAAAAGAAAAAGATTCTATCCAAATCTCATCTATTTGCTTTAAATCAAACAGGTAATCTTGTCATTTAGGAATCTTAAATTTTTATATTCAGTAAGATACATGAATATATGTAACACATATGCATCATACTTAAAATTAGTTTACTTTGTCTTTTAAAAGATTTTATTTATTTGAGAGAGTGAGCATGAGGAAGAGCACAAGCAGGTGGAGAGGAAAGGCCGAGGGAGAAGCAGACTCCCCTGCTGAGCAGGGAGCCCAACTTACATGAGGCTCAATCCCAGGACTGTGGGATCATGACCTAAGCCAAAAGCAGATGCTTAACAGCTGAGCCACCCAGGGGCCCCTAGATTAGCTTACTCTTTATAAAATCAAGAGTTCTAATTATTTTTCAAGCTAGCTTGATACTCCTCCATTATATGTTTCTCTCTTTCAGCCTTGTACTGTTACAAAAGTGCAAAGCAGAAATTACGTTAGACAATGTAAATAGCATGTTGTTTGTATACAAATGAATGCAACTAAAATTGCTTAGTGATTCTTCAAAAGGTTTTGTTTCTCTTTCTGCTATTAACTGAATATTTGTGCCCCCTACAAATTCCTATATGGAAACCCTAATCCTCAGTATGAAGGTATTTGAGTGTGGGACCCATGGGAGATGATTAGGGTTAAATTAGGTCATGAAGTTACATCCCTCATCATGGGATTTAATGCCCTTATAAAAAGAAGAGACTTGAGGTCTCTCTGTGTGCATATACCAAAGAAGGCCATATGAAGACATAACCAGGAAAAGGGCCCTTACTGAGAACCCAATAACACTCAGAATCTGATCTCTGACTTTCAGCCTCAAGAACTGTGAGAAATAAATGTTGTTTAAACCATCCAGTCTGTATTTGTTATAGCAACCTTAACTAAAACATCCTCAGTAAGACTAAATATACTTCCAAAAATGTAGAGCATGAATTTATTAAGCAAAAGTACACTTCTACTCAACCAGTGTGCAAACTATGTCCAGGCTCCCAAAAGAGTCTAATCTAAAATAACAAGGTGTTATTATATGTATACATTTAAATGCACAACATTTTGTCTAAATGTTAAGATTCCTGCTTTTATCTATCAAAAATTCTAAGTAGGTTCTCTCTCTCTCTCTCTCTGTCTCTTTTTAAAGATTTTATTTATTTATTTGAGAGAGAGAGAATGAGCAGGCAGAGCAGCAGGCAGAAGAGAGGGAGGAGCAGACTCCCTACTGAGTAGGGAGCCTGATGTGGGACTCAATCCCAGGACCCTGTGATCATGACTTGAGCTGAAGGCAGCGGCTTAACCGACTGAGCCACCCAGGTGCCCCTCTAAATAGGTTCTTAAAAAAAATAAATAAGCAATAGATTCATTGATATAAAAAAAGGAAAAAAAATATAACAAATTGTATTTTGATTAAAATTGTTACTGTATAGCAGATTTTAATTGTCCTTCATACAATATCCAAGCATAATATTTAAAACTCTTCCTTTTTAAAATGCTGCCTTGCAACCACAGTAATCTTAACAGTAAAGTATAATCTGTTCAAGACTGATATATAGAGGTCCGGACAGCAAATGATCTCTGAAGAGACTTATTTCCATTAAATACTAAGTCCACAGCACTTTGTATTATCCTACCATATGCAAATTTACAGGACAATAAAATGACATCAGTAAAAAAGGAAAACTTTATAGAAAAAAGCATATTCTCTCTCTTTGTAGGAGTTGAAAAAAAAAGTATATAGGTTTCCAGAGATTCCAGAAATATGAAACATATTTCATAGTGATTTTTTAAAGTTGGGTTTTTCTTAGTAAATTGTTTTTGGCTGAAAATTAAAAAGCCAAATATTACTAATGTACTCAAATGCTTTCTTATGTGAAAATGGGAATCTTTTTTTTCCAAGACATTTCATTTACGAATGAACCATTTTACTTGTTTCCTTCTCATTTCTAACTTTAAATAAACAGAAAATCGACCCTGTTCTTGAATAATCTCCAAAGACAAGCTTTAATCTTTCAAAGTTCAGCCTTTCAATATTTCTTACAAATAAATCCAAATCACTAGTATTGTATCCAAAAGGATTCCTCTCAAAGCGTCACATCTGAATTACAGCCTTGACATTTAGAAATTTGCTTTCTATGTCCACAATCGACAAACTGGGGAAAGAGCCAAGATGCCCTTCAACAGACGAATGGATAAAGAAGATATGGTCCAAATATACAATGAAATATTAGGTCTCTATCAGAAAGAATGAATACCCAACTTTTGCATCAACATGGACGGGCCTGGAGGAGATTATGCTGTGTGAAATAAGTCAAGCAGACAAAGTCAATTATCATACAGTTTCACTTACTTGTGGAGCATAGAAAAAACATGGAGGACATTAGGAGAAGGAAGGAAAGGTGAATTGAGGTAAATCAGAAGGGGAGACCAAGCATGAGAGACTATGGACTCTGAGAAACAAACTGAGGGTTTGGGAATGGAGGGGGTAGGGGGATGGGTGAGTATTAAGGAGGGCACATATTGAATGGAGCATTGGGTGGGGTACATAAACAATGAATCTTGGAACACTGAAAAACTAAACTAAACCAAATAAATAAAATAATAAAATAAAATAAAATAGAAATTTGCTTTCTAATAATGATCAAAATTATATTCTATATATTTAGTTACTAATTTTTTGTAATTTTTCTTATTATTGCATCTTTCTAAGTATTTAGGAACACTTAAAGATACCTTACCAAGAATAAACTTTAGTCTATATCTTGATAATCTATAAATCCAGCACAATAACCCAAACACACATTGCATATACCCAGCACTACATACAATGTAGTTACCATATAAAACTATTGTTGAACATGTATTACTGATTTCATTTTAATAATAAAAGACTTATTTAAGGAGCAGACTAATCTTCGTAAAGTAGTTTAGAGTCTACAGACTCCCTTTAGACTCATTAAGTCTCATTTAATGTATGTAACAATTTTATGGAATTCTGCTTAATGGTCCCTAACCTACCAACTTAGTTTGGATAACTATTAACTTGATACATCTTAATCCAGTTAACAGGTTTCAAGTAGCATGTTCATACAGAGAATCAGCCTTCAGCACTAAGAAGTTTAAATTTAAATTAGTAATTTTCAAATGCTTGACTATAGCGACCTTCCCTATAAATACCTAAGTAGACAAATTATTAAACAGATGGGATATAAGAATCGTTTGTTAGTTCTCTCATTCATCCACTTATTCAATTTTTTGTGTACCTACTTAGTGACAGACACTGTTCTCACTGTTCCGTACTGGCATCTAAATGGCATTTATGGGAACACAATTTATATTTTAAAATAATTGAGCAGGAGTTCTGGGTGGCTCAGTCAGTTAAGCATCTGACTCTTGATTTCAGCTCAGATTCAGATCTCAGGGCTGTGTGATGGAGCCCTGTGGTGGACTCTGTAAAGGGCATGGAGCCTACTTAAGATTCTCTCTCTCTCTTCCTCTGTCCCACTCTGATTCATGATCTCTTTCTCTATAAAATAAAATAAAATACTTGAGCAATGATCCCCTAATTTTTCATTTCATTAAAAGTTTTTATTTAAAAAAAAGTTTTTATTTAAATTCAAGTTAGTTAATATACAGTATAATATTAGTAGGAGTACAATATAGCAGTTCAACACTTCCACGTAATACCTGGTACTCATCACAGCAAGTGTACTCCTTAATCCCCATCACTTATTTAACCCATACCCCCACTCACCTCCCCTCTGATGACCATCATTGTGTTCCCTACAATTAAGAGTCTCTTTCTTGGGACGCCTGGGTGGCTCAGTGGGTTAAGCCGCTGCCTTCGGATCAGGTCATGATCTCGGGGTCCTGGGATCGAGTCCCGCATTGGGTTCTCTGCTCAGCAGGGAGCCTGCTCCCCCCCCCCCCGCGCCTGCCTCTCTATCTACTTGTGATCTCTCTCTGTCAAATAAATAAATAAAATATAACAAAAAAAAAATCTCTAAAAAAAAAAAAAAGTCTCTTTCTTGGTTTGCCTCTTCCCCCCCTCCTTTGCTCATTTGTTTTGTTTCTTAAATACCACATATGAGTAAAATCATATGGTATTTTCTTTCTCTGACTTATTTTACTTATCATATACTTTTTTTTTATTTTATTTTTTTAATTTGACAGAGAGAGATTGCAAGTAGACAGAGAGGCAGGCAGAGAGAGAGAGGGAAGCAGGCTCGCCACTGAGCAGAGAGCCCAATGCGGGACTCGATCCCAGGACCCTGAGATCATGACCCGAGCCGAAGGCAGTGGCTTAACCCAGTAAGCCACCCAGGCGCCCCTATCATATACTTTTTAATTCTATCCATGTCATTGCAGATGGCAAGATTTCACTCTTTCTTATGGCTGAGTAATATCTTAGTGTGTGTGTATATACCACCTCTTCTTTATCCTTTCATCAGTCAATGGATATGGGCTGTTTTCATAATTTAGGTATTATAGACAATGCTGTTAAAAACATCAAGGTACATGTATCCCTTTGAATTAGTACTTTTGTATTCTTTGGGTAAATACCTCGTAGTGCAATTGCTGGGTCATAGGGTAATTCTATTTTTAACTTTTTGAGGACCCTCCATACTGTTTTCCAAGGTTCTCCTCCATCCACATCCTTGCCAACATCTGCTGTTTCTTGTGCTATTGATTTTAGCCCTTCCGACTAGCACAAAAATAGACATCTAGATCAATGGAACAGAATAGAAAACCTAGAAATGAATCCACAACTATATGGTCAGTTAATCTCCAACAAAGCAGAAAAGAGTATCTAATGGGAAAAAGACAGTTTCTTCAATAAACGGTGTGAGGAAAACTGGACAGCAATATGCAAAAGAATGAAACTGGACCACTTTCTATACCATACACAAAAACAAAAATAAATTCAAAATGGATGAAAAACCAAAATGTGAGACCTGAAACCATAAAAATCTTAGAGGAGAACACAGGCAGGAACCTCTTTGACATTATCTGTCTCAACTTCTTTTTTAGATATTGTCTCCTGAGGCAAGGTAAACAAAAGCAAAAATAAACTATTGGGGATATGATAAAATAAAAAGCTTCTACACAGTTAAGAAAACAATCAACAAAACTAAAAGACAATCAATGGAATAGGAGAAGATGTCTGCAAATGATATATCCGATAAAAGGTTAGTATCCGGGGCACCTGGATGGCTCAGTGGGTCAAGCCTCTGCCTTTGGCTCGGGTCATGATCTCAGGGTCCTGGGATCAGGCCCCGCATCAGGCTGTCTGCTCCACAGGAAGCCTGCTTCCCTGCTCTCTCTGCCTGCTTCTCTGTATACTTGTGATCTCTCTCTCTGTCAAATAAATAAATAATAAAAAAAGGTTAGTATCCAAAATTTCATAAATGGCTTATAAAACTCAACATCCAAAAAATGAACAATACAATTAAAAATGGGCAGAAGACATGAATAGGACATTTTTCCAAGGAAGACACACAGATGGCCAACAGACACATGAAAAGATGCTCAATGTCACTAATCATCAGGGAAATACAAATCTGATTTTTCACCATGCAAATTAAAAGAGTACTAGGGAAACAAAATTTTAATAATCTAACCATGTGAAGAAAACTATGAATAGACAATAAAATTAAAAATGAATACATAACTTGACAGCCCAATGAAAAGCAAGCTGAAACAAACAAAATCATCATACCCATATTTTAAAAAATCAGATATTTTGAAGGGATCACTTGCTTACCTTATCTTCAGGGAACTAAATTCAATTTAGAACATGTACCTTAAAATAGACAAAGTGCGTACACTTTCATAGATACTATGGGGGTCACAATAATACAAGGCAAAATACAATAAATATTATTAACAAAAAAACTGAAACTTCAAAAATAGGAAAAATTAGTTTGGACTTAGGGAATAAAATTTATAATAACTTAGTTTCACTATATACATTCCTAATCTTGGGCAACTGAGATATGGGCTTTAAACTTTTTTGTAATATCATCTCAAACTGAGTCATTTTAATGGAAATACCCATTATGAGAAGCAGAAGCAGTAAATGGAAAAGCAATATATTATTACCCAGCTTCACCTCACAATGGACAGAATTTTAACAATGGAGTTCAAAAGGAGAATCTTAAAAATAGGAGAAAAGGTTAAAAAAATAGCGAGAATAAATTTCTGTGGTGCTACAACATTAATTAACTGCTACCACAGGATTCTATTTCCCAGACAATACTGCAAATATGCCTCTATGGTTAATATATTTAGCAAAATAAGAACTAAATGTAAAACAAATTTTAATTTTTAGTGATAAATTCTTCCCACATATTATAACAACCTACTCTAAAAAGAAAGCATATATATATTTTATATAAATATTTCAAGATGAGAAGACAGATATGGAATAATAGTAAGTAAAATACACCAGTTCCCAAATTCCAACTTACTTGATACAACAGTATTCTTTAACATGATAGTATTGATAAGTTATAAACTTATCATAAATTTTCAATACATTTTATATCACATATGTGCAATATATATGGTATAGCCATAATCTAATCAACAGCAAGTATATGTGCTTTTTGTGCCATTTGTTATACATACCATTTTTTTCAGTTTTTCTTTAAGTTGTAAAAATTCAAATAACTATCATATTTCTTGTTAAGAAGAAAATATTTTTTGAAACTATTATCTTGTGTGTATAGACTTTTTGTTATGCTGCATAGGAAAGAAGGAATAGGGATGCCTGGCTGGCTCAGTAGGTTAAAGCCTCTGCCTTCGGCTCAGGTCATGATCTCAGGGTCCTGGGATCGAGCCCACATTGGGCTCTCTGCTCAGCAGGGAGCCTGCTTCCCTTCCTCTCTCTGCCTGCCTCTCTGTCTACTTGTGATTTCTCTATCAAATAAATAAATAAAATATTAAAAAAAAAAGAAAGAAGGAATATGATAATGATGAAACATTCTTGATGCATCAGACTGAAAAATTAGATATTTATGTCTGATGCTACAGTTCTAATTGGATAACTCTTTTTTCCCCCCTTGCTCTCATTTTCAAAGATGTATAAATTTAATTTGGTTGCTGGCATGGTCTCTTGGACTGAGCACAGTGTTTAAAAAAAAATAGAGTTCCAATCTTGGCCTATTGTTCCAGTTCTAATCTCAAGTTACTGAATGCTCTTGGATAAGTCATAAACCAAATCACATTTTTTTTCAATTTCCTCATCTGTAAAATGGAGATAACTATCCTATAAGTCATTATTTAAACTGAAATTAAAAAAAAATACTTTTAAAATCTGAACTGAACATGCAAACACCCAACTCATATGAACCTTTATCTTTCAAATGGTGTGAAGTAGCTTCAAAATAAATGAGAACTTATAATTAAGAGTAGATGCTTAGAATGGCTCACGAGATCCAGAGGTTATTTGTAGTTTTATAATAAAATATGGGGCTCATTTACAATGTGCATCACAAATTTAAAAGACAAATGATCATCCAAAATGAATTTCACATAATAGAACCAGTTTCCAGTTAACAATGGAAATGATAGGAGAAGACTGAAGTTACTGTTCAACACAAAACTTCCTATCTTTCCTCCCTAAATCATAAATTGTTTACTAAAAAGTATACAAATTGATACATTTGAAAATAAACTTGGTATAAATGCTGCACGTGTTTGTTTTAGCAGCATTTTCCTCTTCTCAATTCACAAACATCTTAGATGGAGACAAACAACTTTCCTGAAGAAATTTCCAGAACTTTTGACTCAATTCAATAAATAGTGAGTAACAATAGTGTCAACTGTTCTTAAAAAGGTATGCATAATTATATTTCTGTAAATTAAATGATATATTTCTAGGACTTCAGCTTACAAACCATAGGTATGGTGGAAAAGACAAATCTTTCCCTATTTCTCTCACTAAATATAACCAAAACCTAGGGACTTGATATCTAACACAAAAGGAAGAAGATTCTAAAAGGTAGAGAGAAGATGGAAGTCCAACTAAGAAAATCAGGATCCAAAGAACAACAAGATAATGAATATCATGGGTTTTCTTTTTGTTTCATGTTACAGAATGACCACCAGAGAAGCCATAAAGCCAAAAACATCAATCAGAGAAGACACAAAAAAAAAAACATCAAGAAAAGCCTGCTCTTTACCCAGGAAAGAGACAATCCAGCAAGACAGAAAGCTTTTAGATAATTATCACTCCACTTCAGCAAAACACTACAGGAAAAATTGCCCATTCCCAGCCCTAACAACAAAGGCCAAGTGGGAGTCTAGACTTCTGGCCTCACCAAACTATACCAAGGAACACTGACCCTCTGACAGTATTGGCCAGAGAAAGCTGAGTGGAGAACCAAGGAGTATGAGATACCCTCTCCCCTAAGGTCAGTGAAGACCATGGGGAGAACCTAGACTTCCATGCCCACCCAGCTCTAATGAGGCACACCTCTGTCTCTCACTGGGGTAGTCTAGCAGAATCAAGATTTCCCACCTCCCAGTGATAAAAAGGCTGTCTCTCCTCCAAGACAGTGTCAGTGGAGACCAAACGGGGACTCTTAAGTTTATATTCCTGCTCAGTGGAAACAAGGGGCAACCTCTATTCTCCCTCCAACCCCTCTTGTACAGACCCCAAGTGGGGACCTGGATTTCTACTCCAATCTGGCACTAGCAAAGCAGCACTTCCTTTAACCCTGCTAGAGACTTGTCAGGGGAAGCCTGCTAAAACAAGAAGCTTAAATAAGACAAGACCCAGAGTTTGATAACCTAATGTCCAACATGTCCAGGTTTTAGTAAAAAAATGGTTATAGTGAGAATCAAGAAAATCTCAAGAAATTATATACTCTTATTTTACTTAATTTATAAATAACCTTTAATCATATTTTAATGATTTTTTAACTGACAGAATTTTCTAAAATTAATGACAGACACAAAACCACAGATCCAGGAAACTCTGAGAACATAAAACAGCATAAATACAAGAAATTTATACCTAGGTACATTATATTTAAACAAAAGAAAACCAAAGACAAAATCTTGAAGGAAGCCAGGGCAGGGGGGCGGGGGGGACGGACACTCTCCTTACCTATTAAGAAACAAGGATAAGAATTACATCAGACTTCTTGTCAGAAATCATGCAGGCAAGATGAAAGTGGAGTGAACTATAAAGTGTGAAAAGAAAAAAAAAATCCACCGACCTGGAATTCTTTATCCAAAAAAATTATCCTTCAAAGCCAAAGACAAAGATTTTCTCAGACAAAAAACTGAAGGAATTTGTTGCCAGAAGACCTGCCCTGCAAGAAGTGTTAAAAAGAAGTTCTTGAGAGAGAAAAAAATTACATAGGTCAGAAACTCAACTCTACATTAAAAAAGGAAGATTGTCAGAGAGGGAATAAATAGATGTAAAATAAAAGTTTTTTTTATTAATTGAACTAATTAACTGCTAGTTCAAAGTAGTAATAGTAGAAATGTATTGAGTGATTATAGAAATTAAATAAATGAAATGAATGACAGTAATGCTGTAAGGGATGGAAGAAAGAAACTGGGAATACTCTGGAGGGGGGCTGGGGGATGTACAGGGGACTATTTTGTACTATTTGCTCAATTTTTCTGTAAACTTAAAAGAGTTTTAAAAAATAAAGTCTATAAATAAAACACACACAAAAGCATATGATGTAAATATCAAAAGGCAATTAAAAAACTACTTGATTTTCACTGTTGCCAACAGAAATTATACAATACTTGATCAAATGAGATAATGTAGGTATATGCATGACATACAAGGGAAATTGAGCACATTAAACACATTCAGTCAATAAATGGTACCATTATTAGTAACAAGCTGATAAGACAAAAAGTAAAGCAAAATTATGGAACTGAGAGCTTTTGTAAAGAGCTTTTTTAAGGTAGCAGATTCCTTTTATTGGATCAATAAATGCCAATTCACAACTGAAATAATTCTAACTAGATTTGAGGTGAGCAAGATGAAAAATAGAGAAAAATGAGGAAGCAAAACCAAGAAACAACAGCTTCCATATAACAAAAAAGACATTCAATAATATCATTAATGAATATCTTTAAACAGAGGAAAACACCTTTGAACAATAAAATAGAAAAAAAAGATATTTTTATAAATTCTAAGCTATAATAACCTTCCATTATCTATCTGTATGAACTTCAAAAATAGTCAGAAAATATGAAACTCTGATTACAGCTTCACAGGGTGATATCCCTGTCTTTGTTGGATAGATATTTTAACCTTTTCATATCCATAAGATATAACATTTGCTCACTAAATTATGGAATAAATAAAGTACAGATGTAGGATCAATAAAGTAGCTGGCAGAAATGACAGTGCAAATCTATTAAGGGCCAAGGAGGACGCTGAAATCCATGAGCAGATGAAACATGAAAGAGTAAGAGTCATAGGAAAAGGGAAAGTATGAGTTTCATGTATTCAAAAATAAGAAGTCTCATTGATTTGAAAACAATAAATCAATGGTCCTTAATGACAATTCGACAATCTGAAGTCAAGGTTTGTGTTTGTGTGTAAAAATAGAAAGTGATCAAATAAAAGAGAATTTTTGCTTTTAAAAACTATTTTCTATCATGTAATGATAGATTTTAAAAAAAAAATTGCATCTCAGGGCGCCTGGGTGGCTCAGTGGGTTAAGCCGCTGCCTTTGGCTCAGGTCATGATCTCAGGGTCCTGGGATCGAGTCCCGCATCGACTCTCTGCTCGGCGGGGAGCCTGCTTCCCTCTCTCTCTCTCTGCCTGCCTCTCTGTCTACTTGTGATCTCTGTCTTTCAAATAAATAAATAAATAAATAAATAAATAAATAAATAAAATCTAAAAAAAAATTGCATCTCATATAGAACAGATTGAAAAGACTTTAAAATGTTAAAAATGTTTACAATTCTACCAGTTCAAATTTCACATTTTAGAATTAGGATATATTTCCCCCCTGCAACTGCTGTGTAAAAAAAAAATTTTTAAATTATGTCCTATCTAACACATGTTCCATGTATCTAAGCTAACATTGCTTGATTTTATTATTAAGCCCAAGTAAGTACAAAATTTGAATTGCTATATAAAGTTCCTATTAAAATGTACTCTTCAGATAGAACATGAAATAGCAGAATTTTTTTTAAAAGGATATCAACAAAATATAAGAAAAACATTCAAGAACCTCCCATTTTCAAGTAAATCACTTCTCTCAGTCTTTTAAGTTGATCATATTTAGTTTTTATGAACAAAACGATTAAATGACATTTAGAGCAAACATTAACACATTAACACCATCTTAAAGGAATCAAAATGAATTTGTCAATTACCCTCCCAATCTGCCAATAGCCAGATATCATCCTAGTCTCCTTCCAGAAAATCAAATTTATGCTGAAGTCCCAATGTTCCTTTTCCAGAATCACAAAGATACCACAAAAGAAATAAAGGAATTCTTACAAACAAGTAGGAAAAGATGCTTAAGAGAAAATCAAGAGACTCATTATAGAATTCAAAAGAATTAAAAAAATTCTAAATTTCTATTGCTTAGAAATAGAAAAGCATAATCAAGGTCAATCAAAGAAACAGAATACTGCTTTACCTTGTCAGCCCCCAACTCTCATCCACATACTGAAGCCAAAGAATGTGACATCATGGTCCAACAATCATTATATGGGTCCTCTGCAGTTATATGGTCAAGAACATATTTTCTTAAGATCTAGTGAAGAGTAATTACATAGAAGAAACTATTAATAGTGGTTGTATGTGAATAATGGAGAGGAAGAACTTTTCCTTTTCATGGCTCCAAAGTTTTATTTTCCCTCCTCACAAGCATCTACTAGCTTTATAATTGAAATAAACCCAAATAATTATCAATTAATATATAACATCTTAGCCTTCCAGCTTACAAGCAAAATCATGTCTTCTCTTTATAGGAACGTAGATCATAAAAATAGTCTTACAATCTAAAATAGTATAAGAAAGGAGCTAGAAAAATCATATATACTTCATCAAGAAATGATAAAAAGCATTTACTAATTGCCCTTTCATTTACGCACAACAACAACGCAACATAAAAACAAGAGGCCCTGCATTCTATGAAAATTTAGTTTAAACAGAAAATGCTGACTCAAGACAAGTAAGATGGATACAAAGCCAAAGCCAAAACGAAACAGTGCTTTTAACAACATGTATTAGGTTAAGGCAGAAAGTTGGGAGTTTACTTTTCAAAAGAGAGGAAGAGTCAACTCAGAAATCACAAACAACTGAGTGGAAATAACTGCCTGTTTAAAAATTCATCACCTCTGTTCAAACATTTTAAATTTGCAATGGAAAAACATTTCTTTTAAGAATGTTTTAAAAAGACCTAAAATTGCTGGCTTTTATATCATATCTGTTTTTAAAAATTAGTTGAAGTTTTAATATTAAATATAGGTACAAGATTAGTTAACCTATCAGAATACCTTCCTACAGGATTCATCACCTTCAAAAATATATGTTTTTTGGGGCACCTGGGTGGCTCAGTGGGTTAAGCCTCTGCCTTTGGCTCCGGTGGTGATCCCAGGGTCCTGGGATTGATCCCTGAGTCTAGCTCTCTGCTCAGCAGGGAGCCTGCTTCCTCCTTTCTCTCTCTGCCTGCCTCTCTGCCTAATTGTGATCTCTGTCAAATAAATAAAATCTTAAATATATATATATGTATATATATACATATATATATATATGCTTCCTTTATTTTTCCTATTTGTGATCTGGAGGGAAATGTTTTAAATACAATGGGGAAAGAAAGACATCACAAGTTATTAGTAGAGTACTCGCTTCAGCAGCATATATCCAAGTTATTAGTAGAGACACGAGGGAGGGCACAGGATTCTCTGATTGTATTAAAAAGTATTACAGTTAAACAAGGATGTCTACTCTCACCACTTCTATTCAACATAGGACTGGAAGTCCTAGACACTCCAATCAGACAAGAAAAAAAGAAGATATCCATATTGATAAAGAAGTTAAACTGCCACTATCTGGAGATTACATAACTATAAAGAGAAACCCCTAAAGACTTCATTAAAAAACTTAAAACTAATAGATGAATTCCGTAAAGTTGTAGAATACAAAATTAATGCTCAAAACTCAACAGCATTTCTATACACTAGTAACAAAGTAGCAGGAAAAAAATTTTTAATTCCCATTTACAGTTGTACCAAATAAAAATGAAATACCTAGGAATAAACTTAACTAAGGAAATGAAAGTCTATACTCTGAAAACTACAAAACCCTCATAAAAGAAACTGAAGATGACACAAAAAAACAAAAAACACTGGAAAAATAGTCCATGCTCATGGATTAGAATAATTAATACTGTTGAAAATCTCCTTACTACCCAAAGCAACCTACAGAGTCAATGCAATGAATCTGTACCCTACTGAAATACCAATAGCATTTTTCATAGAACTAGAACTTTAACAAATAATACTGAAATTCTGTGTAACTACAAGACTCCGAATAGCCAAAGAAATCTTGACAAAGAACGAACAAAGCTGGAGGTAACACAATCCCAGATTTTAAGATACAGGACAAAGTTGTAGTAATCAAAACAGTGTGGTAGTATCATAAAGATAGAGATCAATGGGAAAGAAAAGAAAGCCCAAAAACAAATCCACACTTATATGGTTAACTTATCTACGAAAAGTAGGTAAGAATATACAATGGAGGAAAGACGGTCGCTTCAATACATGGTTCTAGGAAAACTGTATGGCTACATGCCAAAGAATGAAAGTGGACCACATTTTAACACCATACTCAAAAATAAACTCAATTTGGATTAAAGATGTAAAGGTGAAATCAGTGGGTTGAGCCGCTGCCTTCGGCTCGGGTCGTGATCTCGGGGTCCTGGGATCAAGTCCCGCATCGGGCTCTCTGCTCGGCGGTGAGCCTGCTTCCCTCTCTCTCTCTCTCTCTCTGCCTGCCTGCCCCTCTGTCTACTTGTGATTTCTCTCTGTCAAATAAATAAAAAAAAAAATCTTAAAAAAAAATACTAGAAGACAACACAGGCAGTAATTTCTCTGACACTGACTGTAGTAATATTTTTCTAGATATGTCTCCTAAGCAAAGGAAACAAAAGCAAAAAAAAACTATTTGGACTGTATCAAAATAGAAAGTGTTTTCACAGCAAAGGACACTACCAGCAAAACCAAAAAGCGGCCTACTGAATAAGAGAAGATATTTACAAATGATATATCCAAAACATATAGAGAACTTCTACAACTCAACACCAAAACAAACAAACAAACTAACTAACTAATTTAAAAATGAGCAGAGAACCTGAATAGATATTTTTCCAAAAGTCCTACAAATGGCCAATAGATACATGAAAAGATGCTTAACACCACTCATCATCAGGAAAATACAAATCAAAACTATAATGAGATACCACTTCACACCTGTCAGAATGGCTAAAATCAAAAACAAAAGAAATAATGAGTGTTGGCAAGGGTGTGGAGAAAAAGAAACCCTCGTGCACTGCTGGTGGGAATGTAAATTGGTATAGTCATTATGGAAAACAGTATAGGGGTTCCTCAAAATATTGAAAATAGAAACACCATATGATCCAATAATTCCATTACTAGATATTTACTCAAAGAGAATGAAAGCATGAATTTGAAAAGGTTTATGCAACCCTATGTTTACTGCAGCATTATTGACAATAGCAAAGTATGGAAGCAATCTAAGTATCGGTCAATAGACAAAAGCGTAAGGAAGATGTATGTGCATGTACATACACATACATGTATGTATACACACACAGGGAAAAAGTGTTCTTGCCATTTGCAACAACAGGGATGAACATATAGGGTATAATGCTAAATGAAATAAGTCGGACTGAGAAAGACAAATACCATATGATTCCACTCACATGTGGAATTCTAAAAACAAAACAAATGAGCTAATAAACAGTGTCAGAAGACACTGGAAGAAAATCATTTATATGCTAAAGAAAAAATTTGTTTACTTCAAATTCAATGTCAAATGAATAAGGATAAAATAAAGACTGTCATTAAAAACAACTGAATTGGCTACTAGAAGAACCTAAAAGAAATGTTAGAGGATCTATTGGCAGAAGTTTAGTAATTCCACAGAGCAGAAAGTATAAAAAGCAATGCATAACAAAGAAATTATAAATAGGAAAAGCAAGGAAATATGATTGTACATAATAAAAATGATAATGTCTTCTGACTTTACTATTAAAAAAGATAGAAAAAAGTCAAAACACATAAATTGGAAAAGAGTGATCAAAATACACTACTTGGAAAGGTAAAGATGTCAACTTTAGACTACTGAGTTAAATATGCAAGCTAAAATTTCTAGAGTAACTATCATAATAACAATATTTCAGATCGAACAGGAAAAAAATCTATCAAAATAAAAGAAGGTAAGAAAGAATAGGAAAATAAATACAGAAAAGGTAAAACACATAACACAAGAGGCCAAAAATTTTTCACAATATGACTAATTCAGATAAATTTAAGTAAATAAGCAAAATGCTTCATTTAAAAGATAAAGAATGCTAAAGTATAACCAAAAATAAAATAAAATAAAATAAAATCAGCTAAATGCTATTTATAAGAAATAACTCTAAAGATATAAAGATAAAGGAAGATTACACTTAAAAGATAAACAATATATAACAGGTATATATATTATATTATAAATAAATATATTTATTTCCTAGGGCTTCTGTAGCAAAGTACTCCAAAGTTGATGGCTTAAAACGACAGAGATTTATTGTCCCATAGTTGTGGAGGCTAGAAATCTGAAATCAAGACATTGGCAGGGCCATGCTGCCTCAGAACGTGTAAGAGAGAATCCTTTCTTGTCTCTTCCTAGCTCCTGGTGGCTTGCTGACCACTCTTGGCATTTCTTGGCATGGTTTATAGCAGCAGTGCTTCAATCTTTGCCTCCATCATCCTAGGGCATTCTCTCCTATCTCCTATCTCTTCTCTTGTTCTATCTCCTCTGAAGACACCAGTCACATTGGATTAAGGGCCCACCCTACTCTAATATAACCTCATCTTATTTTGTACCTTAATTATACCTAAAAAGACCTTATTTCTAAACAAGGTCACCCTCACAGGTATCAGTGTATTCAACATACCTCCTACAGGCAAACAAAAAGAGAGGGAGGAGGATGGGGAGAGGAAGAGGAGAAGAAGAAAAGCTGGCAGAGTTCTAGTAATATCTATTAATGTCAGATAACGTACAACATGAGAACAAGCAGTAAGACCAGTGAGGGGCTATTGCAGTAGTCCCAGTGATACAGAATGCTAGTCTGAATTAAGATCATGTCTATAGCACAGAGGTAAGTCAACAGATTTAAGCAATAGTGCTTCATATAATAATCAGATGAAGATGACTTATAGGTTTCTGGCTTGTGAAACTGGTTGAAATATGTTACTGATCTCTGTCTTCTAGCCAGAGTAACTTTCTAAAACACAGATAATATTTTTATGGTCTTCACTAACTCTCCAAGGTCAGTCCTAATTCTTTAGTCTGGCTTTGTCTATCACAATGTGGGCCTGGCCTACTTTATTCAAATCTCCACTTCTATAAACTCCAGTTATTCAATAAATAGTCCATGTGATTTCATGACTTCTTTCAGACTATACTTTATCTCAAATGCCATGCCTATGTATTCACAAAGTCTACTCAAAGGAACCATCTTCTTTGGGACCTTCTTTCTGTTATGACTGATAATTAGAATATTTTTATATGTAATATAAGATTGTCTGTACCCCTGTAGCACCTTATTCACACCGATTGTACCATATTTGTCACAATAATATTTATCTATAGCTGTCTCTCCAGTCAAGCTACTCACAACTTCAGAGCAGGGCTCATCCATCCTTTTTATTCCCAGCACCTAACAACGTGGTTTGCACATAGTTTTCAGTAAATGCTTACTGAACCACAATTAATCAGTTATAACTAGCACTGCTACTATGATGAAAGTCTGAAAGTAAACGGAACACAAGTAGGATTGTGATTTTTTTTTTCTTTTTTATAAATTAGATTCTGAAAAAGATGAATAAAAGGTCTTTGTTTCTTAGTAATGAATTTATGCAATTTATAGCTAATTTACTCTAAACTCCCTTGAGACCATGTAATATGGTCTATACTTTCTATAATAAACCTATATTTAAAATGCCCAAGTAATTTTTAAATCTATATAATACATATGGCAGCTCTACTTATAAAAATTAAAACATTACCCAAAAGAGATAAAGTTGAGGGGTGCCTGGGTGGCTCAGTGGATTAAAGCCTCTGCCTTCGGCTCAGGTCATGATCCCAGAGTCCTGGGATTGAGCCCCACATCCTGCTCTCTGCTCAGCAGGAAGCCTGCTTCCTCTTGTCTCTCTACCTGCTTCTCTGACTACTTGTGAATTCTGTCTGTCAAATAAATAAATAAAATCTTTTTTAAAAAAGAGATAAATTTGATGATATTTAAGGAATTCATGTAATTGTATAATGGTCAGTAAAAATATCTTTGATACTAACATATTAACTTACATGTAACTTAGATGGTCAATTTCCAAAAAAATTAAACGAAAATAAAACGTACTTTTTTAAAAAGGTACAAAAGCTAGACTTCCTTTGACTACTGAAAACATGTCTGAAACCTGCAATGGCTACTGGTTATCAATATGAACATAAAGGATCTTTAAGCTGTAGAGATACAAAACTTCCAGTTGATAGGGTTTTCTAACTAAAAGAATATAAGGCAGTAATTTAGTATAAATACAATTACTTCTGTAGTGTTCCATTGGACAATGCTGTATAGTTTATGGGCATTCAGAAAATCTAAAGCTTCAACTGCTATTACACAGTGAAATGCATTTCCTACAATTAAGTATAATTTTTAAACAAAAGTCGTAAATAACAGGTGCCAATATAATAAAATTAAGATATTAAAAATAACCATTAGGGGCGCCTGGGTGGCTCAGTGGATTAAGCCGCTGCCTTCGGCTCAGGTCGTGATCTCAGGGTCCTGGGATCGAGCCCCGCATCGGGCTCTCTGCTCTGCAGGGAGACTGCTTCCTCCTCTCTCTCTGCCTGCCTCTCTTCCTACTTGTGATCTCTCTCTCTGTCAAATAAAGAAATAAAATCTCTAAAAATAACCATTAGCACAACCACCACACGTAGATTTGCAAAAGTCCTGGGCCATAATTGTTCCCCCTATTCCACTATTCAATACTTGGAAGTCCAGTTTCCTAAGATAGTTTTCTGATGTACACAAAGAATAAAATGAGCTTCTTCCATACCCTCCCCCCATATTCTGTCCCCTGAGATTCAAAGCTTAATATGAGTTCCATTTTCCAGAGATAAAAGGACTGCATTAACAATGATGTGTCCTAGCTTTCTTCTTTTTATAATAAATTACCATATTTGTATTTTGATGCTGTCATATGCGAGAGGATGTTAAATATCCTCTTGTCGTAATTAACTCCTTAAACCAAATTAAATGGCTTGGCTCAACACAGACTGTGAAAGTTAAAAGAATATAATTCTATTACTAATTATTTTAAAATTATTTTAATAATCAGAGCTTTTTTATTCCATAATTGACTTTCACTGAGAAATGTGGCTAAAAAGCTACAAGAATTTGTATTTGGGGTATTTAGCAATATTTTGTAACCTTACAAATACTTCAGGCCAAATCCTAATACAAAAAATATAATCAACAGCTAATTTAAAAAATTCCATCCATAATTATATCAAATATGACCCACTGGGCTTAGTGATATTCTTACTATAAACACAACTGCTTCTGCAGTAGACTAATGAAATGTCATGGAAAATAACTCCCCTTTATATATACAAAATATAAACAGAAAAGTCTATTTTTAGGAGTAGATATAAAGTCTCTACTTTTCAAGGACAGTCTAAAAATTTCTGATGACCTAAAGATATTACAAAGGTTTTAAAAAAGAAAAGAAAAGAAAAGAAAAAGTCTTTGTATATGGTCTGGAAAAAAAAGTTTCTTAGAAATAATAAACAGAAAAAACAAAATTAGTACTTCAAATTAACTTTTAGGATTTTAATATAAAAAGATAAAAATCAGTGAGAACTATTATAATGTAACATTTCCCCCACCATTAAGGAGATCATTTATTTTTTTGCAAATTAAACCATAATATAAAGATTTATGGTTATGGGAAAATACTAAATAAGCAATCTTCTTAAAAATATTATGTGCAGGGGCGCCTGGGTGGCTCAGTGGGTTAAAGTCTCTGCCTTTCGCTCAGGTCATGATCCCAGGGTCCTGGGATCGAGCCCCGCATCAGGCTCTCTGCTTGACAGGGAGCCTGCTTCCTCCTCTCTCTCTCTCTCTCTCTGCCTGCCTCTCTCCGTACTTGTGATCTCTATCTGTCAAATAAATAAATAAAATCTTTAAAAAAATATTATGTGCAAATATACTTGAACTTAGAGAAAGACTCTGAAAAAGAGTAAAGTCAAGGTATGAAGTGACTACTAATGAGCACCAGAGCCAGGTGAAATAGGAATGAGTTTAAATAATTGTTAAAAATATCGTAATGAAATTAAAATATAAATCCCAACAAACTTTTTGAAAGATACATAAAGAAAAAATAAAAACGCAATGCAGGTGATTTATATCTAAAAGAGTAGACTGTACTGACAAAGAGCAAGAGAAGCAAGGGAGTAGCTAAACAGACTATCAAGCTTCTTGTCTTACACACGGGAGTCTCAAGAGAGAGTTTCACTCTAGAGTGAGATATTTAGAGTTTCAAAGGCCTTTGGCAAACTTAAGAGTGACTATACATAGAAGTTAAAATAGAATACACAATATTAGACAGTAATGCAAATCTCTTTTCCTTCTGTGACGGACTGAATGTTCATATTCTCTCAGATTTCTTTTGTTGAAATGTAATCCCCAATGCGACGATATCTGGAACTGGGGCCTTTGGGAGGTCCTGAGGTTAGAGCCCTTATGAACAGGTTTAATGCTGTTACAAGAAAGCAGGGACACCTGGGTAGCTTAATCGGTTAGGCGTCTAACTCTTGATCTCAGCTCAGGTCTTGATCTTAGGGTTTTAAGTTCGAGCCCATGTTGAGTGTGGAGCCTACTTAAGAAAAAAAAAAAATCAGCTCAGGTCTTGACCTTGGGGTTGCGAGTTTGAGCCCACACTAAGCATGGAGCCTACTTAAAAAAAAAAAAAAAAAGAAGAAGAAGAAGAGGAAGAAGAAGAGGAGGAGAAGATGCCAGAGAACTAGCTCCCCTCTTTTTCCACCATGTGAAGATACAATGTATCTGCAGCCTGGAAGAGGGCCCTTTACCAGAACCAAGCATTGCTGGCAGCCTGATCTCAGACTTCCAGCCTCCAGACCATGAGAAATAAATGTCTGTTGTTTAAGCCATTCAGTCTATGGCATATTGTTACAGCAGTTTGGGCTGACTTCCGGGTGGGGGGAGTAGAGAAGAGGGTTATGGAGGAATATTTTTCTGAACATAATTTATGAAACAAGGAATAAAATAATAATACATAAATATATTTTTAAAAGTCAAAAAAGCAGAAAGACTACTTATTAAAAATAAAAGATTAAGAATCATAAAGGATAAAAAAAAGAATCATAAAAGATGATAATTTTAAAAATGTCTGACTCCTCATGCCCAACTACAAAATTTTAAGCCAACTACCTTTTAACTATGGAATTTGAAGGCTCCCTGGTAAGGGAAGGGATTTATGGCTTTCTCCTGCATGGGCAAAAAGTGCCACAAGATGAAGACTGAAAATTACCAAATCATGGGAAAAGTACACACCACAGAAATCTGTGAAAATCCTAGAGACAAAGGAAACAGCAGCCCCAGATGTTACGACTGGCCTTCCTGGCAATTAGAAGCTAAGGCTGAAAATGTGGGAGGCCTAAGCTGGGAGAACATGCAGAATAAGGAAGCCGGGAGGCTTTCCCTGTTTAGTGTAAAGAACTAGAAACCTCTATATAATTGATGCAGTGGGATAAAGAACACAAATTTTTCCTTCTTGGGTGGGCCACCACCATTTACAGCACCTAGACCTGAGTCCCAATGAGCCAATAAGGAAAAAGCAAAAACAAGATAGCCCATAAAGGAAGGAAAAAGAATCCAAGTGACATTAGACTTCTCATCTTTAACAATGGAGCCAAAGGACAATAAAAAAAGAGAGAACAGCTGCACCTCAGGAATTCTGTGCTCAAAACACAATTAACCTGTCAGGAAAAAGAAAGATATGTGCAGATATGCATAAAGGAAGAGTAATGTATAACCTATGCTATTATTGAGCAACATACTCAAGAAAAATACTCTTGAGAGAAAAATACTCAAGAAATGATTATCCAGAGAACACATGAATCTGAAAAAGAAACAGAAAATGAAGGAAAGAGAAAATTGTTAGGTGACAAATCTTGCAATATATAAATGCTATTAAATTTAAATTAGATAATAACAAACTGGATATGTGACAGCCAAAAAACATATTCTTGAAATAAAAGGAATATGCATGGTTTTAAGACAAATTCTTTAAAAACAAAAAACAAAAAACAGGGCAGCCTTGAAGCTGTTACTATTAAGATGTTAGTTAATACCAATAGGCTTGGGTTGGGTTGGGGAGAATTTCTGTAAATATCCAATAAAACTTAGCAGGGGGCAGGGGAGGAAGTAGTGAGAATAAAAACATTGCAAGGATTTCATCTGGAGAAACAGAAAAAAAGGTAAAGCATTAGAAAGTATTCCAGGTTTCTGACGTAATGAGGGGAGAGTGAAGGGACCGTCTTGGTAAGGGAAACAGTTGATACCTTATTTTCAAACAACAGAGAAATACATACCTAATTATGAATGTAGGGAAAGGAAAGGTAACCTCTAATGTAACGAGAAAGTATCATGTAATTCTTTGTTAACAAAGAGGAAAATGCGATGAATATTAAAGTGATTAAGCAGAAAGTTTTTTTTAAGGGGAAAAAAAGGTAGGTAAAATAAATAATAAACCTAAATTAGGGTAGAAAGAATAAAACCAAATACCTTAGCTCACTAATTTTGAATGAACTAAATTCTCTTGTGAAAGGTGGCTTAAGGTTAAAGAGTGAGTTAAATTAAACCAAATTATTTTCAAGAACAAACTTAAAGCAAAGTAACAGAATTTCCTTAACAAAGAATTTGGTTTGACATTTAAAAAGAATGAATATATTGACCATATATAAATCACACTTTATCACTACATTCTTAAAATACATCTACAAAATTCAGAAAGATGGTAGCAAAACTCAGAGTATGTGGCTTTGGAAGTTTCTTCTAGTTTGCTCATTTGGAGCTAAGTGCTAGCCTTATGAGGGAAATTGTCCAGAGTGAAAGTTATGGAAAATGTGAGACGGAAACGTAAGGGGAGGGGGGTTCACTAGCTTCTAGAATTCTTGTTTCCTCAGACTGAAACGCTAGAAAGAATTGCCTAATTTGATTGTAAAAAAAAATTTTCTTTGACTAGATGTTAGTTCAACACCTGACATCTACCATACCACACTGCTACATTATTCAATGATTTCATAAAAGGACTAGTCATCAAATACGTACAGTTGCACTGTCAATGTGTAACAATGACTGGTTCCTGCATATGGGTGATCGTGTATTTCCTATGTCCCAAAGCCAGAGATCTCAGCATGATAGCTGCAGTCGTGAACTACCACAGTGAAACCAAAAACACCCAACAAGTTCAAGAAAAAAGAAAGCGTAAGAAGTAATATTAGTATCAGACTAGAAGGAATTTAGGGGTAAAGGCAATAAAAAGGATAAAGAGGTACATGATATAATGACAGAAGACATTTGGGAGGCAGAAATATCAATTTTAAAATCTGCATGTTTCAAATGGCATGGGATCTAATATAAAGGTAACAGATACGCAAAGAGAACTTGGTTATAATGTAAGCCTTCAAAACATCTCTTATAGAGGGCAGAACTAGTAAAAGGAGTAAAGGAATTCAGTGATAAACAGTTTTTAATAACTCAATTTAATAAATAGAAAATGTTATATTCCTCAAATAATGAAATATCGTTGTCAGTATATCCAAGGGATATCTAGAAAAATCAACACATGATACTAAAAGCCAGGAATAAAAATTCTTTTAAGTCAAGATTTTACAAGCTAGATTTTCTTTTTTTTTTTAAGATTTTATGTTTTTATTTGAGAGAGAGACAGAGTGAGAGAGAGAGAGAGAGCATGAGAGGAGAGATGTCAGCAGGAGAAGCAGACTCCCTGCTGAGCAGGGAGCCGGATGCAGGACTCAATCCAGGGACTCCAGGACCATGACCTGAGCTGAAGGCAGTTGCTTAACCAAGTGAGCCACCCAGGTGCCCTACAAGCTAGATTTTTTTTTCCTTTTTAAAAAATTTATTTATTTATTTTCAGCATAACAGTACTGCTTGTTTTTGCACCACACACAGTGCTCCATGCAATACGTGCCCTCTCTATTACCTACCACCTGGTTCCCCAACCTCCCACTCCCCACCCCTTCAAAACCCTCAGCTTCTTTTTCAGAGTCCATAGTCTCTCATGGTTCATTTCCCCTTCCAATTTCCCACAACTCCCTTCTCCTCTCCATCTCTCCATGTCCTCCATGTTCTTTGTTATGCTCCACAAATAAGTGAAACCATATGATACTTGACTCTCTCTGCTTGACTTATTTCACTCAGCATAATCTCGTCCAGTCCTGTCCATGTTGCTACAAAAGTTGGGTATTCATCCTTTCTGATGGAGGCATAATACTCCATCGTGTATATGGACCACATCTTCCTTATCCATTCGTCCGTTGAAGGGCATCTTGTTTCTTTCCACAGTTTGGCGACCGTGGCCATTGCTGCAATAAACATTGGGGTACAGATGGCTCTTCTTTTCACTACATCTGTATCTTTGGGGTAAATACCCAGAGTGCAATTGCAGGGTCATAGGGAAGCTCTATTTTTAATTTCTTGAGGAATCTCCACACTGTTCTCCAAAGTGACTGCACCAACTTGCATTCCCACCAACAGTGTAAGAGGGTTCCCCTTTCTCCACAACCTCTCCAACACACGTTGTTTCCTGTCTTGCTAATTTTGGCCATTCTAACTGGTTTAAGGTGATATCTCAATGAGGTTTTAATTTGAATCTCCCAGATGGCTAGTGATGATGAGCATTTTTTCATGGGTCTGATAGCCATTTGTATGTCTTCATTGGAGAAGTGTCTGTTCATATCTTCTGCCCATTTTTTGATATGATTATCTGTTTTGTGTGTGTTGAGTTTCAGGAGTTCTTTATAGATCCTGGATATCAACCTTTGTCTGGACTGTCATTTGCAAATATCTTCTCTCATTGCGTGGGTTGCCTTTTTGTTTTGTTGACTGTTTCCTTTGCTGTGCAGAAGCTTTTGATCTTGATGAAGTCCCAAAAGTTCATTTTTGCTTTTGTTTCCTTGGTCTTTGGAGACATATCTTGAAAGAAGTTGCTGTGGCTGATATCGAAGAGGTTACCACCTATGTTCTCCTCTAGGATTCTGATGGATTCCTGTCTCACGTTGAGGTCTTTTATCCATTTCGAGTTTATCTTTGTGTACAGTGTAAGAGAATGGTCGAGTTTCATTCTTCTACATATCGCTGTCCAGTTTTCCCCGCACCATTTATTGAAGAGACTTTTTCCACTGTATATTTTTTCCTGTTTTGTCGAAGATTATTTTACCATAGAGTTGAGGGTCCATATCCGGGTTCTCCACTCTGTTCCACTGGTCTATGTGTCTGTTTTTATGCCAGTACCATGCTGTCTTGGTGATCACAGCTTTGTAGTAAAGCTTGAAATCAGGTAACATGATGCCGCCAGTTTTGTTTTTGTTTTTCAACATTTCCTTAGCAATTCGGGGTCTCTTCTGATTCCATACAAATTTTAGGATTATTTGCTCCAGCTCTTTGAAAAATACCAGTGGAATTTTTTTTTCTTTTTTTAATTTGAGTATATTGGCACATAATGTTACATTAGTTTCAGGTACAACACAGTGATTCAAGAAGTCTCTATGTTATCCTATGCTTATCACAAGTGTAGTTACCCTCTGTCACCATGAAACACCGTATCATTGACTGTATGTATTCCCTGTGCTGTACCTTTCATCCTGTGACTTTTTCATTCACAACTGGAAGCCTCTATCTCCCAATCCCCTTCACCCATTTTGGGCCTTCCCTACCCCTCTTCCCTCTGGCAACCAACAGTCTGTTCTCTGTATTTATGGGTCTGATTTTGTTTTCTGTATATTCATTTGTTTTGTTTTTCAGATTTCACATATAAATGAAATCATATGGTATTTGTTTTCTCTCAGACTTATTTAACTTAACATCATGTCCTCTAGGTCCATCTACATTGTCCCACATGGAAAGATCTCATTATTTTTTATGGCTGAGTAAGTGTGTCTATCACCTGTCAATGGACACTTGGGTTGCTTCCATCTTGGCTATTGTAAATAATGCTGCAATTTTGGTAAGAGATGACTGAACAGATGCAGCTGGATGTATCGATTGTGGTGCAGTCAAGGTGCACCCTGGAACACTTCTGTGCAATCAGGATTCCCCACCCAAATGAGAGAAAAAAGAAAAGAAAAAGAAATAGGGAAGAGACAAAAATAAAGAAAAGAAAAGAAAAAAAAAAAAAGAAAAAAATAGATAGAGAGACAGGAAAAAAAGGGAAGATAAAAGAGAAGGCTCAGTCCAAATGGGCCCCAAGGTAAGATTTATGAAGTATACAAACAAAAACAAACAAAAAGACTGATAAAAGTATATGACAAGAGAAAAAATGTATATATAAAAGCAAAAACAAAGGAAGAACCTCAGTGTGGGCGAGGAAGGTTATTTTGATTCTTCCTGGATGTATCTTGATGTCTTTGTTAAGGGACTCAACTCTCCTAATATAAAGGGGGATTAAAAATTGGTTTGCCTATAGGGGTAGCATTGTTTGGGGAAAGGGGACTACCTTGAAGTTTAACTCTATATGTATATTAGAAAATAAAAATTAAAAAAGAATAAACTAGACTAAACTAAATTAAAATTTAAATAAAAATTTAAAAAATAGAAAAGCAAAAGAAAAACACGGGTGTATGTATCCAAAAGTTTAGGTTAGAAGGTTATTAAGGAATTTGATGTACTGGACATCTCACTGTGATGGTAAATAGGTTAAAAAATTATCTATATGTATAAAAACACAGAATATTGGCAAAGAGTTAAAAATAAAAATTGTAGTTACGAAGTAGTGGTGGTTGTTCTCTTGTCGTCTTCTTTTTTTTTTTTTTTCCTTCCTGGTTGGTTTTCTGGGTTTTCAGACATTGATGTTCCCTGAGTTAGGTCCTCTTACCCCCCTCAAGGGGGTGGGCTCTGAGGAAACCGTTTGTTTTTTTTTTCAGGCTTTTGTTCTCTGGAGGTTTTTATGTTCTTTCATCTGTTTTCTCTCATCTTGACAGCTTTTGATGGTTTTTGGAGGTTTAGAGGAGAGCAAACTGCACCCAGACCTCCCTCTCAGAGAGAAGCCTCAGAATGCTCTGCAGAGCTGCTGGCAGAGTCAGTTCTGAGTCACGGTCCCTGGGGATGCAGGGTCTCCTCCTTGTACCCAATACCACGGCAGCGGCAGCTGTCTGGGCAGCTCCAGACTGCCAGAGAGGTTCCAAGCAGCGATCACACACTGAGATTTTCCCGCTGGACCAGGCTGGGAATGCCTGGTTTTTCAGGATGCCAGAGGTCCAGGCTAGTACCTGTGTGCACCTCTCCCAGGGGAGGGTGTGGGATGCGCGTTTCAGCAATACCTTCTGGCCAGGCTCCCAGCCCCTCTCGGGAGCCGGACCCCATGCGTTCTCAGGCACTCTGGCTGCTCAGGTGCGCTGGAGGCTCAGAGACCAAGACCTGCTTTCTCTGCCACACTCTCTCTGGCTCAGCACCAGGGGAGGCTGTCCTGGGTCCGGGGACTTAAGCCCCTGTCCCTAATCGCCCCGATTCCGTAATACCCACCATGATCCTTTGCTCTTTTTTTTTTTTTTTTTTAGTGCTTTCAACCAGACTCCAAGCTAATGCTGGTCCCCATACACAGGGCACTCTCGTATTGGCGTATTACTTTCCAATCGGTCACCTCTGGTGGCTCCCTCCCCCTTTTGTTTATATTCTGATATCAGTCCGACGTTCCCACTCTGCTTTACCTGCCACTGGCGTCTTCTGCTCCTATAGAGATCAATGTATAATTCTGATCTCAGGCTGATTTCATGGGTGGCCGGAGTTCTTTGGTAGGTAATCAGCTCACTTTAGGGTACAGGTTGAAACGGCACCTCCTCCTACTTCCCCGTCATCTTCCACAGACCTCCAAGCTAGATTTTCTAATTAAAAATTCAGTGAAAACATAAAGCAAGACAACAAAACGTGCTTAGTTAAAAGATTAAAGTTTTTTTCTTTTTGAAATTATACCATAGGATTTTGACAACACTTAAACTTTGACAAGGCAATCACAAAGTTACACCTTTCACAAATTAATCCTAAAGTCTGAAATTTTCCAATCTCAGGCTCCAAAGAGCAACTTTTACTTTACAAGTTTAAGTAAGAACCCTAGGCACCTCCATCTGTCATATTTGTGTTTTGTTAAGTTCCAGTATGTCATACGTCAGACACGATTATTTACATGATTTAAAAGATTTAAAAACTATTTATTAGGTGCTCCTGGGTTGCTCAGTTGGTTAAGTGGCTGCCTTCAGTTCAGGTCATGATCCCAGGGTCTTGGGATAGAGCCCCACATCGGGCTCTCTGCTCAGCAGAGAGCCTGCTTCCCCCTCTCCCTCTGCCTGCTGCTCTGCCTACTTCTGCTCCTCTATCTCTCCATCAAATAAACAAATAAAATCTTAAAACACACACACACACAACTAATTTTAAATGGATTTCAAATCTATTTTTCCTTATTATACTTCAAATTCATTTATCCCAGAATGTTCTTCCACACTTTAAAGTTTTTCCGCTATATGGCAACTTTTAAAAAAGGTGAAGATGTTCCCTCCTCATAAGGGAGAGGAAAATAAAAAGCTCTTAAGTGGTTCATGCTTGGTGGAAGTGCTTGTGAACTGTTCCATAGTAAGGAAAAGCCTGTTTGATAGAAAATTACCAAAATTAATTTTAGAACAGTGCTGTGATAACTGTATTTCAGAAATTCAATTTAGAAAATACTCACTGAATATACTCCAGTGCCTGGCAAATAGGAAAGAACAAATGAATGAATGTTCCACAAGGAAAGGGTTAGCAAAGATGCACAGGAGGCAAGCTTCCCGAAGATACTATACTTTTGTTGCAAGGTGTATACTGCTCCAGGCAGTACTTGACCTCCTAAAATCATATGCAACACTTCATGTATACATTTCTCAGACTTTACCTTTATAACACTGACATATTTAAATAATACAGACCGTTTTTTAAAAATACAGAATGTTCTACATTTGGAATCTGTTTCATGTTTCCTCGTGGTTAGATTCAAGTTATATGTCCACAGTCAGAATACCAGGTAAATGAAACACTATGATGCCCATTTTCCCCTCACTGCTAAAGTTAATTTTGATAAGCCAGTCATGGGGTTATCCAATTTCTCAATTTAATAATTACTATTCTTCCCCCTTGTAAGTTAGAAGCAATCCATAGAAAGACATTTCACAACCATAAAAGTATTCTGCTTCTCATAAAAATTTTTCTTCTGGACTTAGCATCCATTGACTATACTTACCTGAGCCAATCTCCACTATTATGATGGCAAAATGTTTTCCACCTCCAAGATTCCTTCCACATTTGCCAAAGAACATTCTACCCTAAGCAAGGCTACCTTTTCTCTGCATTTATTATCAGTATGGGCTCATGGATTCCTATTTTTATCAAGGTGTATAATTCATTACCATCCTTCATGGTTTTGGTACTCACACTGTCCTAGATTTGGCCAGTGGGAGTCACCTTTAGTTAGCTCTTGTATCCTTTCAACATGCCCCAGCCTTCCATTTCTTTTCATCTTTGTTATCACTTTCTTACTTTCTGGCATAAAAAGATGTTCTAGGGCCATCCTTCAACTTCTTTGTCTAGCCTTAGAATAAGCCATTTCTTAGAGGATAGCTTGTTCTCTTTAGTGGGAAATCGTGGGAAATTTATCTTGATGCTAGATAAATTCATTATAATTTCATTATAAATTCATTAAATTCATTATAATAAAAAGTTATAAATTCATTATAATTCATTATAACTGAGGCATCTGCTTCTAGGTTTTGTCAGCAGACAGAGCTGGGAAAGTTTTTACTTGTGTGCACCACCCATATACATACATATATACACACATATATATGATTATATATGCTTATATATTTATATATGTGTGTGCACATATATAAATATTTGATTACTTTAGACACTCTAATCCATTCCACAGGATTCTTCACTGTCTTCTTCTATTTCATATCTTTGTCTTCATCTTTCCTCAATGAGAACCCTGGCTTCTAAAATGAGTTCTCATTTGTTCAATCCCTAACACTTCTAAAACAGCATTTCTACATCCATTACACTGTGAAAAAAGAAAACTACTAAAAAAAAAGGAGTTCAAATTTTGTTTACAGTCCTCTCCATCTCAACCTCCAGAGGGTCTACAGTTGAATAGTATGTACATTAAGTTACCTAAATTCTCCCCCACACCTTGAAAGCAACTGATTCAACGTAGGAATTTAACTAGTATTTAATCTATACAATATTCCCCAGAGGTATCTACCAAGTGAAAGCTTCTCATAACATAAAAGCTAAGTTAGAGAAAAACTGCAATTAAGGAAAACATACATTAGATTAGAGCAAAAGACACAAGCAAAAGGTTCTCATTGTAGAGAATAATTAAAATGAATAAATATGAGTTAAACTCCAAAGAACTAAATGATGACACAAAGATGATACCAATTTCTCTTTTAAATTAATAAGTGAAAGGAAGTAAATTGTCTCCAGAAAAGTCATATGCAGATGTTTTAAAACCACATGCTCCCTTTCTCCTACTAGTTACTCACAGGCACTAGGATATTTATTTTGGGTAGATGGACTGGGAAAGATTTTCTGTAAAGTAGGGAAGATGAAATGAAAGAGTTAACAGGAATTAGTAATTCCTACTATAGCAAGCCAGGCAGAGGAACTGAAAAGTCAGCTGTGGCTCCTCCTTTCCTCTCCCAGCCCACACTAAAAATAAAACATAACCAAGAATTTAATACAGAAACCCCCTAAAGGACTAAAATCCAAGGAAGCATTTGTCTTTAAAAAAAGAGAGAGAGAGAGAGAAAGAAAGAAAAGAAAAGAAAAGAGTTTAGGTGATGAGAATATTTCAAATAAGGTAACTAAAGCAGTTACTATGGGCCATTTGTTAGATGATGAAAAGTCATTATTACATATGAAAAAAATATGACCAACTATATGCCAAATTGCTTAGTCATTAAGTATGTCATAATATTGGTTATGTTAGTGTTTTTATCTTTAATCTCACTTATGTAATTTTAATAACATGTAAATAAAGTTAAGCATTTCATTCCAAAACAGAGGCAGAAGAGAAAAAAAAAAAACAAAAAAGGCTCTGCTCATCAAAGAAACGACTTTCTCCCCATATAGTTTATTACCTGTATTCTTGCTGCCTTCATCCTTTCTTACACAAGAACATTTTTTTCCAACACTTTGAATATTTTACCACTCTAATTTCCTTCAACACTAGTTCAAACAAGCATGAAAAAGAGAATTAATCGTTCTATTTTTTAAATAAACCTGAGCAAAAGGAAAAAAAAAAAACAACACTCTAGTCGGCAGAGTAGAGGACATTTTCATATATTTTCAATAGGAGGTAAAGTGAAATCATATAGTCAATTCTACTGATTTCATTGTGCTTGCTATTAAGCTGGCATTTCTCAACTTCAAATGCACAAACCTAAACAGGTTTGAGACCTGAGTTCCTTAATAGAAGGAAGAGGCCAAGTCCCCTTGAAGAAAGACCTAGCAATACTACCTCCAGTATTTATAGCATAAAGCTACCATTGGCAAACAACAACCCACAGACCAAATCCATCCTAGCAACTGTTTTTGTAAATAAAGTTTTATTGGAAACAGCCATACTCATTCATTTACATATGGTCTGGCTACTTTTGCAATACAATGGCAAAGTTTGAGACAAAGATTGAATGGTAGGCAAACCCAAACGTATTTACTATCTGGTCTTTTATTAAAAAGAAATGTGCTGACCCTTGCTGTAAATCTTCATTGAATTATTCTTCAAAACACTGGCAGTGCTTGCTAGGGTGATTATGCACTGGAAAAAAGAAATACCTAGACCAGTCGGGGACTCAGACACATACTTTAAACAGACATTAATTACCAGGGACATAAAATGTCATCGTGGTCTGTTAGTTAGAGGGCTTAGGGTGATCTGGTGATAAATGGGTTTCCAGCTCCAGTTTAAATCTAAATGGAACAGTATATCTACAGATGTATCCTGTGGTTATTTTCCAGTTCCTGCAAGTATAATTGGAAGAGAAATATTTGGCAACTGGAAGAATTTCCATCTTGGCTCTCTGACCCAAGGCGTAAGCATCAGTATACTAGGAAAAACCAAATGAAAGTCCCTAGAAGTTGTTCTTCCTGCCACGGATGTAAAGCAAAAGCAATAATGCATCCATATCCCCAAGACAGTGGCAGAGGTTAGTGTCACCACCCAAGACAGAAAAAGATGTTAGAGTGATAAATATCAGTCATATATCCATTGAATTTACCTGTTTAGCCTATACAGAAGGTGGGTGACTGTGAAGAGTGATTACAAATCACCATAAATTCAATCAGGCTGTGACACCAAATGTGGCTATTCCCGATGTGCTATCTTTAATGAAGCAAATCAACACAATCTGAAATCTTACACAGAACTACAAGACGGCAAATACTTTGTCTCTATATTAACTGATTTACTATCAGAAGATATTTGCCTTTTTTCGGGCATGACCAACAACATAATTCATGGCCATTAACTCTCCTGCTTTTGCCATTGTATAATTCGTAGAGACAGTGGTCGTGTTTTCTTAATAATTTATTATTTATTATGTGACATGCAGTGGGCTAAATGTTTATACGTATTTTCTCATTAAATTTCCACAAGAGATAGGCACTTCTATTATCTACATTATACAGCTGTAGAAATGCAAGCAACACAAAGATTAAACAACGTAAGAGTGGCAGAGCCGAAACTGAAACCTAAGTGGCAAAATCCAGAGCCCCTTTGCTTAAGAGGATCCACTATGCTAAATCTGTTCAGTAAAAGAGCTTTTTTTGTTTGTACACTTATCCCTTTTTTAGTTGACTAATATTTGGATTGTTTGTACTCTCTGGATATTATGAATAATATTGCTAAGACGATTCATGTGCAGATTTTTATGTGGATACGGGATTTCATTTCTCTCAGATATATACCTAAAAGTAGAACTGCTCGGTCATGTGTTAAGTCTACCTTTAACATTCTGAGGAACTGTGAGAGTGGCTGCACCAATTTACAATCTCATTATCTGAGGGCTCCAATTTCTCTGTATCCTTACCACCACTGATTTTGATCTTTTTTTTTTTTTTCAGAGACAGCGATTATTCTGACATTACACAGAACAAAACACTGATCCACAACACTGATGACTTTGGACTTATGCTTATTAAAAATGGGAAGGAGGAATCACAAAGTTCTTTAGATGCCTTAGTAAGACGGTTCTGTCCGTTGAGGGTCTGCCTTCAGCTCAGGTCATGATCCCAGCGTCCTGGGATCCAGTCCCACATGGGGCTTCCTATTCAGCAGGGAGTCTGCTTCTTTCTCTCCCTCTGCCACTCCCCACCACTCATTTTCTCATTCTCTCTCTCTCAAGCAAATTAAAAAATATATATATGAGAGGCAATATACAAAAAAAAAAAAACAAAAAACCATTAGTAAAGTAACATTTCTAGGAATCCAATGCCTAAGACCTGTCTCCAAGGTTAAAGAGAAGTTACTATGTACACATTTACTACTAAGAAGGGGAGACTGGGGCGGCACAATGCTTGACAAGCATTTGTAAGTCAGGATCAGAGCAAAAGAAAGCTCCGTAACAAATCCAGGCTGTACTATAAGCTCTTCTTTTACTTGAAACTTATTATTTTTTAAAGATTTTATTTATTTGACAGAGATCACAAGTAGGCAGAGAGAGACACAGGCACAGAGAGAGGGGAGGAAGTAGGCTCCCCACTGAGCAGAGAGTCTGATGCCGGTCTCTATCCCAGGACCCTGGGATCATGACCTGAGCCCCATAATCTGTGCCTCTTCTGAGAGGTCTCGACATATCTTCCCTACACTTCACTGCCACTAATCTTCTAATCCTGTTCTTTCCATATCGTTGACCAGTTTTCTAAACTATCTGCAGTGAGTGTAGATTTGTGCTTCTACCTACCTCTCAGTCCAGACTGTACTTTTCAAAGCTTGGCCCAGAGACTTGTCTGAATGTGAACCAAGGCATCACCACCACTCCTCACAGTAAAGTATCTGCACTTCACTCAGTGCTACCCAAGCCCTCTCTTCCTCCCTCTATCCATTCTGGGCAGGAGGATACAGGGCCACAGTTCCTGGGTGTTTATAGAGAGAAAGGTTGATTTTATTTTACATGCTTTTGAATTAATGTTGGAAAACTAATTGCAAGCAGTTTTTAAACCCAAAATGTCATATTGTAAAAGGATAATAAACATTGGGTCAAAATGAAGCAACAACAAAAAGAGCTTAGCCCATTGGTAGAACTTCCCATTGCTCATGTCTTCGGGCTGTTATCATGTAGCAGTATGTTTTTTTCTTTCTTTCTTTCTTTTTTTCTTCCTAGGCCATCATGGAACTTTGAATTTTAAACTGCAACGCAGGGTTTTTTTTTCCTTCATCTGGTATTAAGAAATTCCCCCTTGATGTTAGGTATGGATTGAAGAAAAGAAGGCAGTGTCTCAGTAAAGAAAGCCATAGCTCTATCTGTATTTCTGGACCTGCTCAAGCTCAATATCTTATGTAGCATTGCCCTCCCTTCCACCCTCCCTCCCTTCCTTCCTCTGTTTTTAGAGAGGGAGAGAGGGAGAATCTTAAATACGCTTCATGCCTAGAACGGAGCCTGATGTGGGGCTCAATCCCACAACCCTGTGATCATGACCTGAGCCAAAAACAAGAGTCAGAGGCTTAACTGAGCTACCCAGGTGCTCCTCTTATATAGCATTTCTCTTATCTATCTACCTATCTATCTATCTATGAGAGAGAACAAGTAGGAGGAGAGGCAGAGGAGGGTAAGTAGAGAGAGAGAGTGAGAGAGAGAAGCAGTAGAGAGAGAGAGAGAAAAGAGAGAGAGAAAGAAGTCTCAGCAGAGACTTCCCTGCTGAGCAGGGAGCCCCACGTGGGACTTGATCCTAGGACCCAGAGATTGACCAACTGAGCCACCCAGGCACTCTTCTTACAAAGCATTTCTACTTACTGGATAGTTTGTTCCAACTGTCCCTGTACTTCATGGTTTCAAGGGTGAAATAGTACCCCTTTCATCATGGGTGATTTAAGTCATCCTATGGTTATTGTTTCCCGTGATTAGACCTTCAGTATCTTTCAAGGTCCAATAACAAGCTAAGATCTGTTTCTCAAAAGAATAATGATCTTTAGGAAATGGCATGGTTTTACTCTAAAACCCTGAGGACTTGTATGATTCTCTTGCTGGGGCTTGCCCAAAGCTCTGGATAGTGGATGGGGCACCTGGGTGGCTCAGTGGGTTAAAGCCTCTGCCTTTGGCTCAGGTCATGCTCTCAGGGTCCTGGAATCGAGCCCTGCATCCGGCTCTCTGCTCAGCAGGGAGCCTGCTTCCCCCTCTCTCTCTGCCTGCCTCTCTGCCTACTTGTGATCTCTGTCTGTCAAATAAATAAAATCTTAAAAAAAGAGGCACAGATTATGATGAAATAGGTATCCAGCTCAAAGGAGGCTCTCAATAATCAGGTGTCCTAAGTGACCCATTCTAAATGTCAATTCTTTTATTTCTTCCAGCCATCCTAGAGTTTATTCAATGAAACCTTACCAAAAAATGACAAAAGTGGAAGGGATAGAGGCTATGCAGGGGCTCTTTCCTCACCATAGCTCATCTGGCACCAGCTACCACTAAGTGCTCAATTTACCAACTCAACTCAACTACTCAGTCTCAACTACAATGAGGCCCTTGACACAGCATCGTTCCCCAGGAGAATTAGACAGACACTGACCCATAGAGTAAGGATCACTATGCTAGGCTGATAGCATATTTTAGGTCATTATGGTAGGCTGATTACACTGACTTCTTTTACCATAGAGAGGATAAATCCTTACTAGATCACATAAGCATCCTAGATTTCAAAAAATTTTTTTCTATTCTTTAACAGTTCTTCTAACATTACCTCCTGTGGGATATCTTATACATTAATAAAGGTTGCCATAAAACTTCCTTCACAGCAAAAATAAGTGAGGCAACAGGCTCATAGCCTTGAAATTCACTGGTCTTACTGCCCACCTAGAAGCAGCAGACTTAACAGAACAAGTAGGATGGTCAACTGAAAATTCAGTTGCAACACCAGTTAGAAGACCAAACTTTAAAAGGCTGTGTTCTCACTGGATGTGGGACATGGTTTAAATCTGTATCCAAATATATGGTGTAATTTCTCCCTTAGCCAAAATACGCGAGTCAAAGAACTGTCTTCATCTCAATATGATTTCTAACTATCCACTCACAGAATTTTTGTTTCCTATCCCAGCAACTCTGGAGTAGAAATTTTGGTTTGCAAGTAAGAATGCTTCTGTATCAAGGAACACAAGAATGTCCTACTGAATTGGAAACCAAAACTGCTAGTGGACCATTTTGTGCTTCTCATGTAACTGAACCAAAAAATGAAAAGAGAGAGAGATTGAATAATTGACTGACTGACTACTGTCTAAAGTGACCAATTCTGTTCCCAAAGAAGAGTTAGACTGCTGCTACAGAAAGCATTAGGGAGGAATACTTTTGGAACCTAGAGTATTCTCTGAGGTACCTATGTCTCTTAGTATTTCCATGTCCAACAGTAAAAGTTAATGGAAAACTATATAAACAAAAAAGCCTGTAAAACCACTGCAGATCAAATCTGTCCAGAATAAAGGTATTGTGTCACCCCACCAAGTAAAAAGCCTGGATCATCTCAGAAAAAAGGAAAAATGAAATGGACAGAAAGAGAACTTCAGCCATTGTCTCATGACCACTGTCAGGACTGCTGATGTTGACTAACTTAACGATTCAGTCATTAAGTAATAGGTATTTGTATAGAACTGTGACTGTCTACAGCCATAACACCCTGAATGTGCACGATCCCATCTGTACAGAACTGTGACTGAATTTGAGGAGTGATTAATATTGCCCAGAGATAGATATCATGAGTATCTCCCAGAAATGGGTAAATGGTTAATTGAGACCCCTGTCTGTACACTTTGAATAGCAAGAGAATATATGCCTCTCAAGTGAAAAAAATTTTTTGCTGTTCTATGGAAATTCAAGTATGTGTAGAATTGAATAGACAAGTAACTAAAGAAGTGCACTGAGCTAATATTAAGCTATTGTCATCTAGCTTCAAACTCACTCTCTATGCTCCAATTTGTTATTCTAGAACTCCTGGTGGGTGAGCAAGGGTACTAAAAGACTAAAGAAGAAAGAAAGAATGTACTCTCTCCTGTTTGCACAAGTTTTCTACCCTGGAGTGACAACTGATTCCAGCAGTACCAGTTGGCTCCACTAGTTTTTCCCACAGTTCTAGAACCAGCTTCACTTGGCCCCTTCTGAAAAATCAGCACCTCCTTGCCAGTGCTGTACCCTTCCTCAGATGTCAAAATTCAGAGCCATAATCCTCCAAGATCTTGAGGCAACACCACGACCAGCTGGCAGTAAACTTCTAATGAGCTCTACAGGGCCCCTTCCAAACTTTTATATTTTAGTAATTCACCTTCATTCCTCTGTTCCTTGCATGGTAGGTCCTTCCTGAAGTTACTATCTCTTCAACACTTCTTTGCCTTTTCAGTTCTTTAGTAACTGATTATAGTTCTTCATATTAAATTAATTCTGTTAAAGTAATTGTTGTGGTTTTGTTTTTTCCTATACCAAAATGATGTATCTATTAATATCATATAAACTATGTGTGAATATAAAATCAAACAACAAAGCTGGACAGTAGGTCTGAGTTCAGTTTCAAACCTCTAAGAAAATCTTATAACTCAACAGACTGGACGTATTTGTAAAAGACACTATTTATAACATTCTTAGCAACTCTCCTAGAAACACACATGAATATATAGATATCTCAAAAGATTTATACAGTAATAAAAAAGGACACTGAATATTTCTAATTTCCCTATTACAAGTGATACTTCAACAGAATTCTTATACATACACCTTTTGGTATTTTTGTTTATGTACATATATATAATAAAATGTGTGTGTGTATACACACACACATATATATTACGCCTTTTAATATTTCTTGAGTATCTATTATGTACAAGTTACCACACCAGGTACTAGAAATACAACTATGCGGAAGACAAATAAGACTTCTCCTTTCACAAAACTTGAAGCATACTTCCTCAGGACATATGCTACCTTATTGCCCACTAGAAGAGTTGTACCAATTTGCATTCCTATCAGACAGAATAGCAGAGTGTCTATTTGCTCACACCCCAATCAACCCAATCAAAAGGAACATTGTTAATATTTGCCAATGTGATGGATAAAACTTAAACTTCACTGTGATTTTAGAATTTTCTACTAGAAAGAGCAAACATCTTTATCTTTTCACAGAAAAGTGCAGCTTCTTCCTTCAGAGCACTTCCCCCCCACCACATGATTATGCAGGGCATACTTTTAGTGCATGATATGACTACACAGTCTGCTGAGGTTAAATTAATAACTATAACCATCAACAATGACAAAAATAAACATTTATTAGATTCTATTGTGTATTCTTCACATGTATCATTTTATTTAATCCCTACCAAATCTCAAAAAGCAGTATTATTTTTGCATTTTAACTCAATAGCTCGTAAATACCAAGTGTATAACAGCAGAACCCATATTTACTTTGTTAACTCCTGAAAATTTTATAAAGTATAAGCAAATCTTCACAACAAGATATTAAAAACTATTACTGTGGGCACTTTACAGATGAGGAGGCTTAGAAATATTAGTAAGAAAGTAATAGCAGCAAGAAAGGACTGGAGCTAGGATTTGATTCTGTGCAGGCTGGGCCAAGAACCCATGTTCTTAACCAGTAGACCTGTGTTCTTAACCACTACACATATTGCCAAGGTTCTTTTAAGACGTTTGTTACGCAAAAAATCTACAAATAAGTTTTGCGACATTATGTTCTTGCTCTCCAGGTGTTTAACAATTTATGATTAATTACACAAATAAGATGAAGATATATTCATTTTAAAAGGGAAAAGTTAATAGGGATTGCAATCAAATGGGAAATAATTCACATAGAAAATTGAACTTACACAGTTCAGCAAACAAAAGAATTGCAGGAGCAACAAAAAGGAAATATGGACTTTAAAATCTATTTTAAGGGGGAAGGAGTCAAGATGGTGGAGAAGTAGCAGGCTGAGACTACATCAGGTAGCAGGAGATCAGCTCGATAGCTTATCTAAACATTGCAAACACCTACAAATCCAACGGGAGATCAAAGAGAAGAAGAACAGCAATTCTAGAAACAGAAAATCAACCACTTTCTGAAAGGTAGGACTGGTGGAGAAGTGAATCTAAAACGACGGGAAGATAGACCGCGGGGGGAGGGGCTGGCTCCCGGCAAGCGGCGGAGCAATGGAGCACAAAATCAGGACTTTTAAAAGTCTGTTCCACTGAGGGACATTGCTCCAGAGGCTAACCCGGGGTGAAGCCCACGCGGGGTCAGTGTGGTCCCAGGTCCCGCAGGGTCACAGAAGGATCGGGGGTGTCGGAGTGTCGCACAGCTCACAGGTGTTAGAACAGAGAAGCCGGCTACAGAGACAGAGCCAAGGACTGAACCCTCAGCTCGGGGTTACCTTGAACTGGTCGCGGGCTGGGTGAGCTCGGAGTGCGGCTGGAGGCTGGGGATACGGGAGTGATTGGGTGCTGTCCTCTGGGGGCGCACTGAGGAGTGGGGCTCCAGGCTCTCGGCTCCTCCAGGCCGGAGACTAGGAGGCCGCCATTTTCATTCCCATCCAGTGGAACTCTACGGGAAGCATTCAGGGAACAGAAGCTCCCAAAAGCCAACCCGAGGGGATTACATAGTCCGCCCCCGGTAAGGGTGGTGCAATTCCGCCTTGGGCAAAGACACTTGAGAGTCACTACAACAGGCCCCTTCCCCAGAAGATCAAAAAATATCCAGCCAGGACGAAGTTCATCTATCAAGGAAAGCAGGTTCAATACCTAAGGCAGCAGCGGAATTCCAGAGGAGGAGAAAGCAAAGCACGGAATTCACGGCTTTCTACCCATGATTCTTTAGTCTTGCGGTTAATTCAATTTTTTTTTCAATTTTTTTCTTTCTTTTTTCTTCTGCTAAATTTTTTAAAACTTTTACCCTTTTCTTTTTTAACGTTTTTTGACTAGTTTATCTAAAATATATATTTTTTCTTTCTTTTTTATATTTTTTCTTTATTTGTTTTATTTTTTAAATTTTTTTTAAATTTAAAAATTTAAAAAATAATTTGGGGTGTCTTCTGATTTGGTTACAGCGCATTTTTCTGGGGTCTTTGCCACCCTTTTAATATTTTATTTGATCCTTCATATCCTCTTATCTGGACAAAATGACAAGGCGGAAAAAATCCCCCACAATTTGGGGTGTCTTCTGATTTGGTTACAGCGCATTTTTCTGGGGTCTTTGCCACCCTTTTAATATTTTATTTGATCCTTCATATCCTCTTATCTGGACAAAATGACAAGGCGGAAAAAATCACCACAGACAAAAGAACAAGAGGCAGTACCAAAGGCTAGGGACCTAATCAATGCAGACTTTGGTAATATGTCAGATCACGAGTTCAGAATGACGATTTTGAACGTTCTAGCTGGGCTCGAAAAAGGCATGGAAGATATTAGAGAAACCCTCTCTGGAGATATAAGAGCCCTTTCTGGAGAAATTAAAGAACTAAAATCTAACCAAGTAGAAATCAAAAAAGCTATTAATGAGGTGCAATCAAAAATGGAGGCTCTCACTGCTAGGATAAATGAGGCAGAAGAAAGAATTAGTGATATGGAAGACCAAATGACAGAGAATAAAGAAGCTGAGCAAAAGAGGTACAAACAGCTACTGGACCACGAGGGGAGAATTCAAGAGATAAGTGACACCATAAGACGAAACAACATTAGAATAATTGGGATTCCAGAAGAAGAAGAAAGAGAGAGGGGAGCAGAAGGTCTAGTGGAGAGAATTATTGGTGAGAATTTTCCTAATATGGCAAAGGGAACAAGCATCAAAATCCAGGAGGTGCAGAGAACCCCCCTCAAAGTCAACAAGAATAGGTCCACACCCCGTCACCTAATAGTAAAATTTACAAGTCTTAGTGACAAAGAGAAAATCCTGAAAGCAGCCCAGGAAAAGACGTCTGTAACATACAATGATAAAAATATTAGATTGGCAGCAGACTTATCCACAGAGACCTGGCAGGCCAGAAAGAGCTGGCATGATATATTCAGAGCACTAAACGAGAAAAACATGCAGACAAGAATACTCTATCCAGCTAGGCTATCATTGAAAATAGAAGGAGAGATAAAAAGCTTCCAGGACAAACAAAAACTGAAAGAATTTGCAAACACCAAACCAGTTCTACAGGAAATGTTGAAAGGGGTCCTCTAAGCAAAGAGAGGGCCTAAAAGTAGTAGAACAGAAAGGTACAGAGACAATATACAGTAACAGTCACCTTACAGGCAATAGAATGGCACTAAATTCATATCTCTCAATAGTTACCCTGAATGTTAATGGGCTAAATGCCCCAATCAAAAGACACAGGGTATCAGAATGGATAAAGAAACAAAACCTATCAGTATGCTGCCTACAAGAAACTCATTTTAGACGCGAAGACACCTCCAGATTTAAAGTGAGGGGGTGGAAAACAATTTACCATGCTAATGGGCATCAGAAGAAAGCTGGGGTGGCAATCCTTATATCAGATCAATTAGATTTTAAGCCAAAGACTATAATAAGAGATGAGGAAGGACACTATATCCTACTCAAAGGGTCTGTCCAACAAGAAGATCTAACAATTTTAAATATCTATGCCCCTAACGTGGGAGCAGCCAACTATATCAACCAATTAATAACAAAATCAAAGAAACACATCAATAATAATACAATAATAGTAGGGGACTTGAACACTCCCCTCACTGAAATGGACAGATCATCCAAGCAAAAGATCAACAAGGAAATAAAGGCCTTAAATGACACACTGGACCAGACGGACATCACAGATATATTCAGAACATTTCATCCCAAAGCAAAAGAATACACATTCTTCTCTAGTGCACATGGAACATTCTCCAGAATAGATCACATCCTGGGTCACAAATCAGGTCTCGACTGGTATCAAAAGATTGGGATCATTCCCTGCATATTTTCAGACCACAATGCTCTGAAGCTAGAACTCCATCATGAGAGGAAAGCTGGAAAGAACCCAAATACATGGAGACTAAACAGCATCCTTCTAAAGAATGAATGGGTTAACCAGGAAATTAAAGAAGAATTGAAAAAATTCATGGAAACAAATGATAATGAAAACACAACGGTTCTAAATCTGTGGGACACAGCCATGATAAATCAAAGTTAATATACTTTAGAAATGATACTAAAAGGAGTTTGAAAAAAAAAAGGTGAAGTTTAGATTTTAATTGCCATTGTAGGGCATTTAACAATACATTTTTCTATTTGTATTAAATTTTAAACTAACAAGAATCTCTACTATACCCACTTTATTGCTGTAATGCAGCTGGATAAAACTTAAAAACATACTTTGAAAATCTAAGAGTTCATTAAATAAATAAAACCAACCAGAGACATTTTTAAGGATTGGTACTTATATTGCACTTTTTAAGACATTCCACTCCATTCTAAGCTTTAGATTAGATTAACTTTTAGATTCAGAAATATTTAGAAGTGCAATCAAGAAAAGAAATGAGCTTGTCTCGTGGTATTTTAATATCTTAAACCACTTACACTTGTCGCTCAGATTCTTATAATTTAGATAAATGGCTACTCTCCTTTCAAACTATTAAAGGCATATTTCTTAAAATGCCCTCTAACATACAGCATCTAACATAGGCATTAGATGTAAGCTCATTTATTTAGTGAAAACTGCTATAATACATAACATTCTTTACATTAAAAAATCATACTACTCTAGCTAACTGAATAATACATGCTTTATGTAATATTATTACACTGTATTTCATATTAAATACCCTATTTTTGAAAACTGAAACCCATGTTACATAAATAAATTATGTACCTACACAAATATAACTTACACATTCCTATCATAAAATCACCTTAAATATTAATATTGTGGTGTGTTTTAAAGATGTACCAGAATTAAAAGTAATTCCTCTTTTTTTGTAAGAAGTCATTTAAAAATAGGTAAAATTTTAAAAGAATAAAATATAGTTTAAAATATACTAAGAACAAAGCAAAACTGGGATGACAAACTACTAAACATTTTGCTGTATTTAACTGCAGTGGGGAACTGCAAGAAAAAATTTAGTATTACCATTTTTGCTACCTAGAAAATGCACATTCTATATACAGCCTCATGTAGCTTTTCAATGCTAAGAATTATGATCTGTAAAAAGGAAAACAAAATAATTTTTCAAAACTCAACAAAACATCAATAAAACACACACAAAGCCCTACAACCCAGCAACTGCACTACTAGGTATTTACCTCCAAGATACAAATATAGTGATCCAAAGGGGCACCTGCACCCAATATTTATAGCAGCAATGTCCACAATAGCCAAACTATGGAAAGAGCCCAGATGTCCATCAACAGATGAATGGATAAAGAAGAAGTGGTATGTATATATACCATGGAATACTATGTAGCCATCCAAAAAAAAAAAAAAGAAAAGAAAAAGAAATATTGCAATTTGCAATGACCTGGATGGAACCAGAGGATATTATGCTAAGTGAAATAAATCAATCAGAGAAAGACAATTATAGTACAATCTCACTGTAAGTGGAATTTGAGAAACAGAACAGAAGAGCATAGGGAAAGGGAGGGAAAAATAAAACAAGATGAAATCAGAGAGGAAGACAAACCATAAAAGACTCTTAATCATAGGAAACAAATTGAGGGTTGCTGCAGTGATGGACATTAAGTAGGGCATGTGATGTAATGAGTACTGGATATTACCTAAGACTGATGAATCACTGAAGCCTACTTCTGAAACTAGTAACCCATTATATGTGTCCCCCTTGTGGGGCCTGATCCCGGGACCTTGAGATCAGGGCCTGAGGCAAAAGCAGATGCTTAACCATCTGAGCTACCCAGGTGCCCCTAATTATGAAAAATCTTAATGAAAGTCAACAATTAAACCATGAAGAAATGTTTTTGCTATCCAAATGCAAGCCTGAAGTAGTTTCTTTTGAAGTAAAAAGGCCTACTTCAAAACACTTAGATGTAACAACCATGATCATATCTTAATTTATAATTCAGTTGGCAGGAATAGAAAAATCTATTTTCACTTTTACAATTTAACAAAGTTCATTTTTTTTTTGTATTAGAAATAACTGTACTTTTGAAGACCAAAATGTTAGTAGCTCTTACAGCTGAAAATCAGATGTTAGGATACAAAATGTTAGTTCTAACAGCTGAAAATCAGATGTACAGGTATGTATGTATATTGTAAAAATAAAGTACTTTACTTTTGAGAGGGTAAAGTATATGTCAAGTATCCAGTAGACAGTGAAGCCTTATACGAACAGCAATATTTCATGTAAAAATGGCAAAAGTGTATACTTACCCTTCTCCTCCCATTCTTGTTATCTTTAGGCAGAAATCCACAGAATTTTAGACTGGGAGGCTTCCATTTCAAAATATCATCACATCGGCCGGGTTTGTATTTCTAAAATGAATTAAAATGACAATGGTTAATAAGAGCTAAAAAGTTAGATATATCAACTAGTTTTTATAATATGCTTTGTACTTTTTTTTACATTTTATTTATTTTTTCAGCATAACAGTATTCATTGTTTTTGCACAACACCCAGTGCTCCATGCAAAACGTGCCCTCTCTATTACCCACCACCTGTTCCCCCAACCTCCCACCCCTGAACCTTCAAAACCCTCAGGTTGTTTTTCAGAGTCCATAGTCTCTTATGGTTCGCCTCCCCTTCCAAATTTTTTTTTTTAATAAACATATAATGTATTTTTTTTAGTTTATTTATTTATTTATTTGACAGACAGAGATCACAAGCAGGCATAGAGGCAGGCAGAGAGGGAGGAAGGGAAGCAGGCTCCCTGCTGAGCAGAGAGCCCGATGCAGGGCTCGATCCCAGGACCCTGAGATCATGACCTGAGCCGAAGGCAGAGGCTTTAACCCACTGCGCCACCCAGGCGCCCCCATATAATGTATTTTTATCCCCAGGGGTACAGGTCTATGAATCACCAGGTTTACACACTTCACAGCACTCACGATAGCACATACCCTCCCCAATGTCCATAGCCCCCTCCCCCTCTCCCAATCCCACCTCCCCCCAGCAACCCCCAGTTTGTTTTGTGAGATTAAGAGTCATTTATGGTTTGTCTCCCTCCCAATCCCATCTTGTTTCATTTATTCTTCTCCTATCCCCCTAACCCCCCATGTTGCTTCTCCATGTCCTCATATCAGGGAAATCATATGAAAGTTGTCTTTCTCCGATTGACTTATTTCACTAAGCATGATACGCTCTAGTTCCATCCACGTCGTCGCAAATGGCAATATTTCATTTCTTTTGATGGCTGCATAGTATTCCATTGTGTATATATACCACTCCTTCTTTATCCATTCATTTGTTGATGGACATCTAGGTTCTTTCCATAGTTTGGCTATTGTAGACATTGCTGCTATAAACATTCGGGTACAAGTGCCCCTTCGGATCACTATGTTTGTATCTTTAGGGTAAATACCTAGTAGTGCAATTGCTGGGTCATAGGGTAGTTCTATTTTCAACATTTTGAGGAACCTCCATGCTGTTTCCCAGAGTGGTTGCACCAGCTTGCATTCCCACCAACAGTGGAGGAGGGTTCCCCTTTCTCCGCATCCTCGCCAGCATCTGTCATTTCCTGACTTGTTAATTTTAGCCATTCTGACTGGTGTGAGGTGATATCTTATTGTGGTTTTGATTTGTATTTCCCTGATGCCGAGTGACGTGGAGCACTTTTTCATGTGTCTGTTGGCCATCTGGATGTCTGCTTTGTACTTTTAAAAAATATTTTATTTGATAAAGATTTTATTTGATAGCCAGAGATTACAAATAGAGAGACAGACAGAGAGAGAGGGGGAAGCAGGCTCCCGGCTGAGCAGAGAGCCTGATGCGGGACTCGATCCAAGGACCCTGAGAGCATGACTTTAACCCACTGAGCCACCCAGGCACCCGCTTTGTACTTTTTTAAACTGAAGTACAGTTGATAGACAATCTTATGTACATTTCGGGTATGCAACATAGAAGTTTGACAGTTTTACATATTCTACAAACACGCTGCTCACCACGAAAAGTGCAGTTACCATCTGTCACCACACAATTATTACAGTATTACTGACTATAGTCCCTAGGCTGTACTTTGTATCATTGTTACTTATTTCTTTTATAATTGGAAATTTGAGACTCTTAAGTGAAATTTTATTTTTGTTTTATTTTAAGCGAAATTACTACTTCTTTTCTGAATTTAAGTTTTATCTCCAACTGATGAGCAAAGCTAGATACCTACCTGCTTGGTGATAGCCTTTCTCCATTCTGCCAAAGCATGCACACCCTCGTTTGTGAAAGTCCAGAAAAAAATGAAACCTGTTATTCTCTCCAATCATTCTATGACTTAAAGGAGTTTGATCATTTATTTAAAAGTTGTTTTTTCTTGTTCAGCTTTATTGTGGGATAATTTACAAAGAATAAAATTAATGAGTGATTTTTTAAAAGATTTTTATTTATTTGAGAGAGAGAAAGTCAGGACATGGGGAGGGGCAGAGGAAGAGGGAGAAGCAGATTCCCGGCTGAGCAGGGAGCCCGACATGGGGCTCCATCCAACCCGGGACTCTGGGATCATGACTGAGCCAAAGGTAGACTCTTACCTGACTGAGCCACCCAGATACCCCTAACAATTGACTTTTAACACATGGATATAAGTATATAATCACTATCAAAGTAATGATCTATAGCACTCAATCACCCCAAATTTCCCTCCTGACATCTGCACTCAATTTCTTCCAACTCTCTGGCAACAGAGACCTTCTTCTTACACTATACCTGTGCCTGTTCTAGAATTCATAAGAAATTCTTTTTTTTTCCCAAGATTTTATTTATTTGACAGAGATCACAAGTGGGCAGATAGGCAAACAGAGAGAGAAAGGAAGGGAAGCAGGCTCCCCGCCGAGCAGAGAGCCGGATGCGGGGCTCGATCCCAGGACCTTGAGATCATGACCTGAGCCGAAGGCAGAGGCTTTAACCCACTGAGCCACCCAGGCGCCCCTCATAAGAAATTTTTAACCTAAGGTTTTGCGATCTATCAGTGCTGGTGCATATACAAGCAGTTTGTTCCCTTTTACTACTGAATGGGATTCCATTTTATGTATATACCACAAACTGTTTACACATTTACAGGCTAATGCCTATTTGGGTTGTTTCCAGGTTTAGGAAATTATGAATGATGTTGCTCTGAACATTTCTGTCGACATGTTTTACTAACATGGGTAAATATCTAGGAGCAGAATGGCTGGGTCACATGGTAAATATATATTTAACATTATAAGAAACTGTCAAATTGTTTTAAAACGTGGCCATAACATTTTCCATTCCCACCAGTAATATATGAGAGGTCAATTTCTCTGTATCAAGTCCAGGACTAGGTACTGTTGGTCATTTTAATTCAGAAGTGTATCTCATAATTTTAATTTGTGTTTCTCTAATGAAAGATCTTTTCTTCATTTTTTTTTCATTTTTTACTTAAATCCAATTAGCTAACATATAATACATCATTATTTTCTGATATAATGTTCAAGGAGTCATTAGATGCATATAAGACCCACTGCTCATCACATCGTGTGCCATCCTTAATGCCCATCACCTATTTACCCCATCCTCCTATCCACCTCCCATTCCCCAACCCTTAGTTTGTTTCCCAGAGTCAAGAGTCTCTCATGGTTTGTCTCCCCCTCTGATTTCTTCCCATTCAGTTTTCCCTTCCCGCCCCTATGATCTTCTGCGCTATTCCTTATAATCCACATGTGAGTGAAACCATGTGGTAATGGTCTTTCTTTGCTTGACTTATTTCCCTTAGCATAATTCCCTCCAGTTCCAACCACATTGATGTAAATGGCAGGTATTCATCCTTTCTGATGGCTGAATAATATTCTATTGCTTGACTTATTTCACTTAGCATAATTCCCTCCAGTTCCAACCACATTGATGTAAATGGCAGGTATTCATCCTTTCTGATGGCTGAGTAATATTCTATTGCATATATGAACCACATCTTCTTTATCCATTCACCTGTTGAAGGACATCTCAGCTTGTTCCATAGTTTGGCTATTGTGCACATTGTTGCTATGGGCATTGGGGTGCATGTGCCCTTCTTTTCACTATAACTGTATCCTTGGGGTAAAGAACAAGTAGTGCAATTGCTGGGTCATAGGGTAGCTCTATTTTTTAACTTCTTGAGGAACATCCACACTGTTTTCCAGAATGGTTGTACCAGCTTGCATTCCCATCAAAACTGTAAGAGGGTTCCCCTTTCTCCACATCCTTGCCAATATTTGTTGTTCCCTGCCTTGTTAATTTTAGCCATTCTGACTGGTGTAAGGTGGTATCTCATTGTGGTTTTGATATGTATATCTCTGATGGCAAATGATGTGGAGCACTTTTTCATGTGTCTGTTGAACACCTATAAGTCTTCTTTGGAGAAGTGTCTTTCCATGTCTTCTGCCCGTTTCTTGGCTGGATTATGTGTTCTCTGGGTGTTGAGTTTGTTAAGTTCTTTATAGATCTTGGATACCAGCCCTTTATCTGATCTCATTTGCAAATATCTTCTCCCATTCCACAGGTTGCCTTTTAGTTCTGTTGACTGCTTCCTTTGCTGTGCAAAACGTTTTATCCTGATGAAAGTCCCAGTAGTTCATTTTTGATTTTGTTTCCCTTGCCTTAGAGATGTATCTTGCAAGAAGTTTCTGTGGCCAAGGTCGATGAGGTTAGTATCTGTGTTATCCTCTAGGATTTTGATAGATTCCTGTCTCACATTTAGGTCCTTCATCCATTTTGAGTTTCTTTGTGTACAGTATAAGAGAATGGTCCCATTTCATTCCTCTGCAGGTGGCTGTCCAATTTTCCCAGTACCATTTATTGATGAGACTGACTTTTTTCCATTGGATATTCTTTCCTGCTTTGTTGAAGATTAGTTGACCATAGAGTTGAGCATCCATTTCTAGGTTCTCTATTCGGTTCCACTGATCTAAATGTCTGTTTGTGCCAGTATTTTGCTGTTTTGATGATCACAGCTTTGCACTAGAGCTTGAAGTCAGGCATTCTGATGCCCCCAGCTTTGGTTTTCTTTTTCAACATTCCCCTGGCTATTTGGAGCCTTTTCTGGATCCATACAAATTTTAGGATTGTTAGTCCAGCTCTGTGAAAAATGTCAATGGTATTTTGGTAGGGACTGCATTGAACAGACTGCTCTAGGTAACATAGCCATTTTAACAGTATTTGTTCTTCCAATCCATAATCATGGAATATTTTTCCATTTCTTTGTGTCTTCCTCCATATCTTTCATAAGTGTTCTATAGTTTTTTGAGTCCAGATTCTTTGCCTCTTTGGTTAGGTTTATTCCTGGCTATCTTATGGTTTTCCATGCAATTATAAATAGGATTGATTCCTTAATTCCTCTTTCTTGTGCCTCATTGTTAGTGTATAGAAATGCAAGTGATTTCTGTGCATTGATTTTTATGTCCTGCCACTTTGCTGAATTCCTATATGAGTCCTATCAGTGTTGGGGTGGAGTTCTTTGGGTTTTGAGTATTGTGTCATCGACAAAGAATGAGGGTTTGATTTCTTCTTTGCCGATTCAGATGCCTTTTACTTCTTTTTGTTGTCTGACTGCTGAGTCTAGGACTTCTACTACTATGTTGAATAGCAGTGGTGATGGTGGACATCCCTGACTTTAGGGGAAAAGCTCTCCATTTTTTCCCATTGAGAATTATATTCACTGTGGGCTTTTCATAGATGGCTTTTATGATATTGAGGTATGTTCCCTATGTCCCTATACTGTGAAGCATTTTAATCAAGAAAGGAAGCTGTACTTTGTCAAATACTTTTCTGCATCTATTAAGAGGATCATATGGCTCCTGTCCTTTCTTTTATTTATGTAGTGTATCACACTGATTGATTTACAGACGTTGAAACCTTGCAGCCCAGGAGTAAATCCCACTTGATCATGGTGAATAATCCTTTTAATGTACTGTTGGATCCTCTTGGCTAGTATCTTGGTGAGAATTTTTGCATCCATGTTCATCAGGGATATGGGTCTTTATTCCTCCTTTTTGATGGGGTCTTTGTCTAGTTTTGGGTCAAGGTAATGCTGGCCACACGGAAGGAGTTTGGAAGTTTTCCTTCCATTTCGATATTTTGAAGCAGCTTTAGGAGAATAGGTATTATTTCTTCTTTAAATGTTTGGTAGAATTCCCCTGAGAAGCCTCCTGGCCCTGACTCTTGTTTTTTGTGGAGGTTTTCGAATACTGCTTTAATTTCCTTGCTGGTCACGGGTTTGTTCAGATTTTCTACCTCTTCCTGTTTCAGTCTTTGTAGTTTCTAAGTTTCTAAGAAAGCATCCATTTCTTCCAGATTGCCAAATTTGTTAGTATATAGATTCTTATAATATGTTCTTACAGTTGTGTTTCTTCAGTGTTGGTTGTGATCTCTCTTTTCACTCGTGATTTTATTAATTTGGGTCCTTTCTCTTTTCTTTTGGATAAGTCTGGCCAGAGGTTTATCAATCTTATTAATTCTTTCAAAGAACCAGCTCCTACTTTCATCGATCTGTTCTACTGGTCTTTTGGTTTCTATTTCACTGATTTTTCTCTAATCTTTATTATTTCTCTTGTTTGGTTTAGGCTTTGCTTTTCTTTCTCCAAGTGTACAATAGCTTGTGTATCTGGGAGTTTCCTAATTTTTTGAGAGAGGCTTGTATTGCTATGTACTTCCCTCTTAGGGCCACCTTTGCTATATCCCAAAGGTTTTGAACCAAAGTGCTTTCATTCTCATTAGTTTCTGTGAATTTTTTAAATTCTTCTTTAAATTCCTAGTTGACCCATTCATTCTTTTTTTTTTCTTAAAGATTTTATTTATTTACTAGAGAGACAGAGATTCACAAGTACGCAGAGAGGCAGGCAGAGAGAGAGGGGGAAGCAGGCTCCCTGCTGAGCAGAGAGCCCAATGCGGGACTCGATCCCAGGACTCTGGGATCATGACCTGAGCCGAAGGCAGAGGCTTTAACCCACTGAGCCACCCAGGCGCCCCGACCCATTCATTCTTTAGTAGGATGCTCTTTAAACTCCAAGTGTTTGAGTTCCTCCCAAATTTCTACTTGTGACTGAGTTCGTTTCAGAGCACTGTGGTCTGAAAATATGCAAGAAATAATCTCAATCTTTTGGTATCAGTTGAGACCTGATTTGTGACCCTGGATGTGACCTATTCTGAAAAAGTTCCATGTGCACTTGAGAAGTATTTTGTTGCTTTAGGATGAATTGTTCTGTATGTAACTCTGAAGTCCATCTGGTCCAGGAGTGTCATCCAAAGCCCTTGTTTCTGTGCTAATCTTCTGCTTAGATGATCTGTCCATTACTTTGAGTGGGGTGTTAAAGTCCCCGACTGTTAATGTATTATCAATCTATTTCTTTACTTTGGTTATTAATTGGTTTATATAACTGGCTGCTCCCACACTGGGGGCATAGGTATTTACAATTGCTAGATATTCTTGCTGGATAGACCCTTTAATTTTGATACAGTATCCCTCTATAACTCTTATTACAGTCTTTGGTTTAAAATCTTAGATCATCTGATGTGAGGATTGCTACCCCAGCTCTCTTCTGAAGTCCATTAGTGTGGTAAATTCTTCTACCTCCTCACTTTCAGTCTGAGGTGTCTTTAGGTCTAAAATGAGTCTCTTGTAGACAGCATATGGATGGTTCTTGATTTTTTATCCAATATGATACCCTGAGTCTTTTGGTTGGAACATTTAGCTCATTTATATTCAGAGTAACTATTAAAACATATGAACTTAGTGTCACTGTATTGCCTGTAAAGTCTCTGATTTCTGCAGATTGTCTCTGTTTCTTTCTGGTCTATTACAGAAGATCATAAGGATCTTTTAATGTGCTTATTTGCTCTCTGTGTATCTTCTTTGGTAAAATGTCTATTCAAAACTTTACCCTTGCTCTTAAAGGGTTATCTCCTTTTATTGGTTCAAAAGAGTTGTTTATATATTCTGAATAAATAACCTTGGTGCCATGTATATACTGCAAATATTGTCTACCAGTCTTTGTTTTGCCTTTTCATTTTCTTAATTTCTTTTTATGAGTAATTCTTTTTATTTTAATGAAGCCCAAAATCAATTTTTCCAGTTTTACTGAGCTTGACTGAGAAAAAATTTAGGTTCTGTATAACATGATGATTAATATATGTATAAACTGTGAAATGATTACCACAATCAAGCTAACATATCCATCATCTCATATAATTTCATTTTTGTGGGCATGTGGCAAGAGCATTTAAGATCTACTTTCTTAGGAAATTTCAAGTATACATATTATTAGCCATAATCACCATGTTCACATTAGGTCTCTAGAATTTATTCACCTTGTGATAGAAAGTTTTTACCCTTTGATCAGTATCTTCTCTTCTCACCTATCCTCAGTCTCTAGTAACTATGTCCTCTCTCTGTTATGATGTGTTCAACTTTTTTTTTTCTGTTAAAGATTCCATTTATGTGAGATCATGTGATATTTGTCTAGCTTATTCCATTTAGCATGAAGTACTTCACCTTCATCCATGTTGTCACAAATGGCAGAATTTCCTTCTTTCCTTAAGACTGAATAATATTCCCTAAGTATATGTGTGTACACACACACACTCTCTCTCTCTCTCACACACACATACAGACACACACACACACACACACACACACACACACACACTATATTTTACCTATTCATCTGTTGATAGACACTTGGGTGGTTTCCATATCTTGGCTACTATGAATAATGCTGCAGTAAACACGGGAAGTCTCAATTACTGTGGCTTTATCATAAGTTTTGAAATCTCATTGTGTAAGTCCTTAAACATTGTTCTTTTCCCAAACCCTCTTAGCTAAGGTTGCATTTATATTTCCACATAAATTTTAAAATTGGCTTATCAATTTCTGTAAAAAATAAATCTACTGGAATTTTATTTAAGATTGCACTGAATCAGGGGCGCCTGGGTGGCTCAGTGGGTTTAACCTCTGCCTTCAGCTCAGGTCATGATCTCAGGGTCGTGGGATCGAGCCCCACATGGGGCTCTCTGCTCAGCAGGGAGCCTGCTTCCCCCTCTCTCTCCACTTGCCTCTCTATCTACTTGTGATCTATCTCTATATATCAAATAAATAAAATCTTTAAAAAAAAAAAAAGATTGCACTGAATCAAAAGGTCGATTTGGAGAGACATGGCATCTTAACACTGAATCTTCCAATTCATGAACACTGCAAATATATTTATTTAGGTCTTCCAAAATTTTCTCGGCAATGTTGTCTGGTTTTCAATATGTGAATCTTAAGGCAACTTTTCTTAAATTCATTTCTCATAATTTAATATTTTGGTTGAACTATCAATATAAAAATCAATTGTGTTTCTATACAAAAGCAATGAAAACAATCCAAAAAGGAAAGCAATTCCATTTATAATAACATCTAAAAGAACAAAATGCCTAGGAATAAATTCAACCAAGGAAGTAAATGATCTTTATACTGAAAACTGCCAAACCTTACTGAAAAAGTTAAAGACCTAAAAGTTGGAAAACATCCAGTGTTCATACATAGTGTGATATTATGATTTATAGTAAGAAATACATATTTGGTCTTCATCCTTCTTCTGGTACAGAGCTCCTAAAACCCTTGGAATTCCCTAAGTGATGAGTACAATAAAGGTCTTTTGTTCTGTCAAGTGAGGTGGATTTTGGAAAGCACTTAATTAACGTTGAGGACTGGTGGCCAAAGCAGCCAACCATGTGATTAGAGGGTAGGAATTTTCAGTCCCTCCCCCTCTGACTTCTAGGGAATAGAGAAGGGCTGGACATTAGATCAATCACCAATGGCCACTAATCTAATTAATCATGCCTATGTAATAAAGACTCCATAGGGGGAAACACACACACACACACACACACACACACACACACGTGAACAACAAAAAAAGGAGAGGGTTCAGAGAGCTTTTAGGTTGGTGACCATGTGAAGATTCGGGGAGAGTGGCAAGGCCAGAAAGGGCATAAAAATTCCGTGCCCCTTCCCAATTCCTTTGTCTATGGATGGATTCCATCTAGCAAATTAATCAAACCTGAGGAGAGGGTCATGGAAACCTCAGATTTACAGTCAGTTGGTCAGAAGTACAGGTAACAACTGGGCTTGCCACTGGCTTCCAAAGGGAAGGGGGAAGGCAGAAATCTTGTAGGACTGAGTCTTCAACCTGTGGAATCTGATACTACCTCCAAGTGTCAGAATTGAGTTGGATTATAGGACACCCAGCTGGTGTCTTAGAATTAGTTGTTGATGTGGGGAACCCACATACACATCACATACTGGAAATGGTCTCAATTTAGGTATCAATATAGGAAGACTGAATATTGCTAGGATGTCAATACGACCCAAAGCAATCTGTAGATTCAACATATTCCCTATCAAAATTCCAACAGGCTTTTGCATAGAAATAAAAAAGCTGATCCCCATATTCATATAGAATTACAAGAGACCCAAGAAAACCAAAACAATATTGAAAAGAGAATGACAAAGTTGGAGGATTCAGACATCGCAATTTCAAACCTTAGTTCAAGGCTACTGTCAATCAAAACAGAAATACTGGCATAAAGGTAAACACAGACAAATGGAAAAGCACTGAGAGTATAGAAATAAACTTTATGGCAATATCCAATGAATTTTTTTTTACAAGGATGCAAAGTTTATTCACTGGGGAGAGAATATTCTCTTCAACAAATGATGCTGGGATAGCTAGATTTCCACAAGCAAAATATAATGAAGTTGGACTGCTATCTCCCACTATATAAAAAAACTAATTAAAAATGGACCAATGTTAGGGGCTTGGGTGGCTCAGTCAATTGAGCATCTGACTCTTGATTTTGTTCTGGGTCATGATCTTGGAGTTGTGGGATCAAGTCCTCCATTAGGCTCCATGCTTAGTGGGGAGTCTGCTTGAAGATTCTCTCCCTTTCCATCTGCCCCTCCCCTTGCTTTCTCTAAAATAAATCATTTATAAATAAACAATTTTATAATTAATCATAATAAAATAAATAATTTTATAATTAATTATAATAAATATATTTTCTCTCTCTAAAATAAATAAGTATATATTTTTAAATGGATCAATAACCTAAATATAACAACTAAAACCATACAACTCTTAGAAGAAAACATGGGCACATTTTTATAATCATGGATTCTCAGATATGAGACAAAAAACACAAGAAATAAAAGAAAAAATAAAAGTAAACTGAACTTCATCAAATTAAAATACTATTGTGCAGCAAAAGAAACAGTTAACAAAACAAAGAGGCAACCCACGGAATGGGAGAAGGTATTTGCAAATGACACTACAGACAAAGGGCTGATATCCAAGATCTATAAAGAACTCCTCAAACTCAACACACACAAAACAGATAATCATGTCGAAAAATGGGCAGAAGACATGAACATACACTTCTCCAAAGAAGACATACAAATGGCTAACAGACACATGAAAAAATGTTCATCATCACTAGCCATCAGAGAGATTCAAATCAAAACCACACTGAGATTCCATCTTACACCAGTTAGAATGGCCAAAATTAACAGGTCAGTAAACAAGAAGTGTTGGAGAAGATGCAGAGAAAGGGGAACTCTCTTACACTGTTGGTGAGAATGCAAGTTGGTGCAGCCACTTTGGAAAACAGTGTGGAGATTACTCAAAAAATTAAAAATAGAGCTACCCTATGACCCTGCAATTGCAGTAGTGGGTATTTACACCAAAGATACAGATGTAGTGAAAAGAAGGGCCATATATACCCCAATGTTCATAGCTGCAATGGCCACAGTCACCAAACTATGGAAAGAACCAAGATACCTTTCAAAAGACTAATGGATAAAGAAGATATTGTCCAAAACCATAAGAGACTCTCTTAATCTCACAACACAAACTGAGGGTTCCCGGCGGGGGGGAAGGGGTTAGGGAGTGGGTGGTGGGGTTATGGACATTGGGGAGGGTATGTGCTATGGTGAGTGCTGTGAAGTGTGTAAACCTGGCAAGTCACAGACCTGTACCCTTGGGGCTAATAATACATTATATGTTTATAAAAAATTAGAAAATTATTTTTTAAAAAAGGAAGATATGGTCCATATATACAATGGAGTATTATGCCTCCATCAGAAAGGATGAATAGCCAACTTCTGTATCAACATGGATGGGACTGGAAGAGATTATGCTGGGTGAAATAAGTCAAGCAGAGAGAGTCAATTAACATATGGTTTCACTTACTTGAGGAGCATACGAATAACATGGAGGACATGGAGAGATGGAGAGGAGAGGTGAGATGGGGGAAATCGGAGGGGGAGACAAACCGTAAGAGACTGTGGACTCTGAGAAACAAACTGAGCATTTTAGAGGGGAGGAAGGTGGGGGGTTGGGTGAGCCTGGTGGTGGGCATTAGGGAGGGTATGTACTGCACGGAGCACTGGGTGTGGTGCATAAACAATGAATTCTGGAACACTGAAAAGAAATAAAATAAAATAAATGGAAAAAAAATGAAAAAATAAAGATTAAGAAAGTAAATTAAAAAACTTGTACATCATAAGACATTATCAAGAAAATGAAAAGACGATCTACAGAATGGAAGAGAAAATGCGAATCATTATCTAATAAGGATTTAATACCCAAAATATATAAAGAACTCCTACAACTCAATAACAAAGGACAAACAATACAATTTAAAAATTGTCAGGGTTGCCTGGGGTGGTCAGTCGGTTGAGGATCCAACTCTTCATCTCAGCTCAGTTCTTGTTATAAGGATCCTGAGTATAAGCCCCACATTTGAATCAAATAGACATTTCTACATAGAAGATATAAAAAGTCCAATAAGCACATAAAGCTAAGCCATGAAAATAATGTAAATCAAAATCACAATGGGATACCACTTCATACCTACTAGGGTGGCTTTCATTTGTCTTTAAAGTGGGGGACAAGTGTTAGACAGAGTACAGAGAAATTAGAACTGACATATATTACTATACAGAATAAAAAATGATGCAGCCACTACAGATAACAGTTTGATAGTTCCTCAAAAAGTTAAACACAGAATTATCCTATGATTCAGCAACCCTAACTTAGGTACACAGCCAAAAAAAAATTGAAAACAGGGACTCAAACAGATACTTACATATGCAAATGTTTGGTGCAGAATTATTCACCATAGTCAAAAGGTGGAAACCTAAGTTCCATCACCATATGAATGGATAAACAAAATATGCTATGTACATACAATGGAGTATTCAGCCATAAAAAGAAATGAAGTTCTAATACATATTACGAAATGAATGAATCTCAAAAACACTATGCTAAGTGAAATAAGCCAGACACAAAAAGACAAAAACTGTATGACTACACCTACATGAAATATCCAGAATAGGCAAATTCATAGTGATAAGAGGTACAAGGAGCTAGGGGGTGGGGCAAATATAAGTTATTGCTATCCATGCAATTAAAGAGACTATAGGGAAAAAAAAAAACGTTTAAATATATTCTGGGAACATAGTAAAAAGAGGAAATATTTTACCTGAGTGAATTAGTAACTGATTATAGAGGAATGATCATTATAAGCCTTGACAGATGGATAACATTCACTTATGTAGACCAGAGCATGAAATAAACATGGTAAAACATAGGAGTAGAAAAATACAGGACCTACTGAAGGAGAGGCAAGTATATATATTCAGCAAGGGCATTAAGAATGGAGCCGTATTATGAGAAAGATACTCATCAGGAAGGAAAAATGACTAAGAATTCTCTACTACTAGTATTTTTCTTAAATGTAAAAGTCAAATTGCATTCTAATACATTTTTATAAATCTGAGAAAAACTGCAAAAACCCTAGTCATGGGATTACTTATTTCAAACAGAAATCCACATAATGACAAATTTAGTATGACTTGATTTACTACAAAGGCAAACCACTGGCCTTGAAAGGAAAGATATTTTATCTGTAGCAAATTTAAGAATACATGCTATTTCCCCCAAGTCTTGTGTTTAAACATGAATGAATATAAAATCAAATATATACTATTTCAGTGGAAATTTCATCCATTTCTTTGCCCTGAAAGATTCATTTAGGTAACATATTTCCTTCGGGGTAAGAACACATAAATCCCTTTAAACTTACTGAATATAAAGTTTTTTAAATGCTAAAGCTGTAAAATTTTCCAGTTCTCAACCCACTAATGAAAACAATCTGATAAAATTTAATCTTTTTTCTAATAAAGTACACCTGACAGAAATGTCATAGACCTTTTGGTGAGAGTGGTTCGCTGTTGCTACTGAGGGGTTAAAAAAAAGTAAGGGAAGAAAGTAAATTCAACACCCCACCTTAACACCATTTACAACCTCTGCCAAAGGACTGTCATCCTTAGAGACTTTGCTTCTGCTCCCTGTTTATTTACAACTATGAGTATGGGACCACTTAAAAACCAATACCAATCTAAGTTATTAAATATAGGAAAGTTTAACGGTGTACAGTTTGAAAATATTTCATAACAGGTAGCTAATGACAAATTCTGAAAAGAATTTTAAATCTATAATATTATTTGTATAATAAACATTAAATATCCTTCAATTCTTCTCTCTGGAAATTTCAATCTAATGAGAAAACAGCATGTACTAATTCTGTTTCTTTCACAGCAATAATTCAGAAATTTAAGTCATTCCTCATCTCATTGCACACCAAACCATTTATTAATTTGAAATAATAGACTTGATATTATTGGGAATTTCAAAGCACCTTTATGAAAATTAATGAAATTCATAATAGATTTTAGAAAATTATACTTTAAAATACCATAGTTCTCAATTACTGAATGTAAATTCTATAATGACATAGATTTTATGAGTAAAATGTATTAAATACTTACTAGAATTTACATTCTACTCTTGCAAAAAGCATGTCTAATTATGTGCCTACAAAACCCCTAGTAAAATCCTCAATAAATACTTGATATGTGGGAGGCTGCAATAAGGCTTGAGACTAGTAAAATGTCAGCAATTATGTCATCATATCCCATCTAGGCCCTACACTGAAACCTGAGACAGAATGCCTTCTTTACAAGGATCACACCTTGAAGCTAAGAAAGATCCCTGGTCTTACCATAATATTAGTTTTATTTTTATTGTCCTAGCATTTAGTTTTAAGGAAAACAGAAGAAATCCTAACTGGTATAATTAGGTATAATGCTACAGGACAGAAGAGTAAAACAACGCCAGACTTAGTGGCTTGGTTAGATCACAGAAAAGAAAATAGCAAATATCTCTGATGCAAAATCGACAAATATAAATACCCTGTATGGAAGATAAGTTATTCATTCAATACTAACTAAATAGTCTGTGCCTAGTACCACACTAGCTGGAGAAGACACAAAGTAACAAAACAGTGACCTCAACCACAGTGAGGCTTTTAATCTAATCTGCAAGAGATAATAAAGGTATTAAAAAAAAAACTAAAGGAAGAGTTGCTAAGGAAGTACAACAAAGACATTAAAATCAGAGGGATGGGTGAAAGGAAGTCTTTGTGAATAAGAAAAATGCATAAAATGAATTTTTAAAAACAATCAGTTTACAAGATTCTAAGTAATGGGACCAGGAATATAATCTGAATTGAGGGGAAGTTAGTTCAAGTCTTCTGAGACTAAATTGGCTCACTACTCTATGCTGTTCTTATTGATGTAAAATGGGGGGAGGGGAGAACCATTCTCTCAATAAAACTGTGTCAAGGCAATCATTTTGTATTCCATTTCTGAAAGGTGACAAACTTTGTAGAGACAGTAAGGAGAGGTATCATGGAAAGACTCAGAGAAGAAAATGGAGACTTCTCAGTTCCCAAAAGCTTGCGGACATTTCTCATTTACTTACAAAGTTTTACTGATACTTCTGGAAATTGAAGTTGTAATTTGAGAGTAAAATTATAAGAGAACTGATTTAGTTTCTTGGTTTATTCAGGTTACTCAAAAACATTCAGATTACTCTTTCTACTATCTTATTCACAAGTCTAATTAATTTCTTCTTGCTGTTGTTTTAATAAAATAACCCGTGGCTTACATTTCTAATGAAACAACTTCTGAAAAAACTATAATTATACAAAGACTTCTGAAACTTCAGCTTTAGTATCTGTATCTAGGTGGTTCCATAGAACTACAGTGATTTTAAAATTTAGACAATAAGGAAACTGGGATAATGACAGGTTAGGGGTGCCTGGGTGGCTCAGTTGGTTAATCATCTGCCTTCGGCTCAGGTCATGATCCCAGGGTCCTGGGATCAAGCACCACATGAGGCTCCCTGCTGAACAGAGAGCCAACTTCTCCCATTCCCTCTGCTGTTCCCCCTGTTTGTGTGCTCTCTCTCATCTCTCCCTCTCTCTAATAAATAAATAAAATCTTTAAAAAAAAAGGTTAAATAAAAATACTCAGTATCAAGACCAGTTAATAGACCCAAACAAAAATACTAGAAAAATGAAAGGCCCTGACAACATGCAGTAAACTCCCCCTTTTACAGATAAACAAATTGATAACCAGAATGATTACAACTTGTCCAAAAAAATTCCCAAATCACAGTAGTACAAAAATCTTCATGCCATTAACATAATAAAATGTATCATTTGTCCAAAAACAAACGATTAAAGGTTGAAAAGGTTGGATTAAATGATGTCAAGAGAAAAGATTATAAAACTGGTTCAAAGGAAACCAATTTTAAGTCAGTGGTTTTCTAATGACTCTAGTTTTGTGGGGAGGGATGAGTGGGAGGAGAAAGCAACTGGCAAGAGTCCTGGATAGCAGGAAAAGAGCTCAGCACCTAAACTTCTTCAGAAGCCAAACCACTTATTTCATCTCTACTAATGGTGAAAGCCTACTAAGCCAACTATCTATACCTAACTTTAACATGGGCCTAATCTCCCCATGTACCCTGATCCTACTCTCTGGGCCCACCAGAGAACCTCCCCTGCTCCATCAGTCTGCACCCTTTCACCTTATACACTGTAATGTAACATGCTGCTATGTCAAGTTTCTCCACAGAATGCAAGTGCTTTGTGGGCAGACACCTCGCCTCTATCCATTTTTATCATTTCCAAAACTCAGCAATGTATATGATGTATAGTAAGTACCCAACTTATTAGACGAAGGAATGAGCTAATACATTCCACAACTCCAGATTAATTCCCACTTAATATCTAAGATTACTGTCATATGATTAAAAACATCCATTAACTTTTCAAGATAGTAGACTTTCACAGTTTCTCTTCTTCTCTGGTGGACACAAGTCTAAATCAAAGCAGTCTACTGACAGTTGATCAAACTCTAGATACAATAAACACCTGCAACCTAGTTACTCTATACATCAACCACATTAAGCTCCTTCTTAGTAATTTGTACTACATATACCATTAAAACAATCTTCTGTGCTCCTAACATTGGTATGAAGAATTGATACGATAGGCAGTGCTCTCAGTTGGAAGGCAGATAATTTAGTTAAAAAAGGCAATGGGAGTAATTTTGCCCTCTTGTCAATATTTCTGTTTAAGAGAACAACTCAATTTCTTTGTAAATCATTTATTTAATAAATAACTCCAAGAGTTTTAATTATCTCAGGAAGCAAAGAAGTTCTCAAAAACTTCATAACAAAAATAATTTTATAATTTTACGTTACATTACTCAACATGAAACACACAACACACACACACACACACACACACACACACACACACACACACACACAGCCCTTGAATGACAGAAAGCAAGGAACAGAAAGAAAACACATACAAGTATCACACAACAGGGCATGGCAGACAGGGAATGTGCAAAAAAGTCAATATATAATACTATACAGGCTTATTCTGCTTCACTAAAAACCATCAGAGAAACATTAACATTAAATATTTATCAGAGATTTAAAAAATTGTGTCACTTGGGGTAAATTTCAACATTGGAATCAATTTTGAATATACATTCTTCAAGTATCTATTCTCTGCCTTTTCTCACTGTTACTCACTGCATTATGACCCACTCCTCTAGAGCTCCAAATACACCTAAGCTAAAAACTACTTCCAGGGGCGCCTGGGTGGCTCAGTGGGTTAAAGCCTCTGCCTTCAGCTCAGGTCATGATCCCAGGATCCTGGGATCGAGCCCCACATGGGGCTCTCTGCTCCACAAGGAGCCTGCTTCCTTCTCTCTCTCTGCCTGCCTCTCTGCCTAGTTGTGATTTCTCTCTGTCAAATAAATAAAATATTTTTTAAAAAAACCTACTTCCAAATCTTCATCTGTAGTCCAGATAAGTGTTTGCTTGGGGCACAGCATGGAATGGGGCCAGGGGAGGTCTGTCCTGTGCATAGTAGAAGATTTAGCAGCATCCCTGGCCAGTGCTCACTGACACCAGCACCAACATTGATTCACCCCCTCTCATCTGTGATAATCAAAAATGTCTCCAGACATTGTCGAATGTCATCTGGCAAATAAAATGGCCCCAGTTGAGAACCACTGTCTAGAGTATGCATTCATTCCTTTTTTCTCCAACAAATATCTACCGATCAACTAGTAGGTCTGTGTCAACCTCTACACTAGAGGCCAGAGAGATGAAGGTAATGGGAGGATTTCAGACAAATAAGCAATTACAATAGATTATGAACTATACCAAATGTGCAGTTCAGAACTATGATGGTATGTAATATAGAATACAGCATATAATCAAACAGATCAAGAGAACCTTCTCAAAGGAAGTAAAATTTAAACAGAGAGTTCTAGGGAAGAAGAATGAATATAAACAGAAATAAGAGAAAGTCCAGTGAATCTCAGGAACTGAGACATTTAGAATGTATACATACAAAACACAGCACCTAATAGTCATCCTCTGAGAACCTACTACGTTATAGGTACTAAAAATATCACTGTGAATGAGACAAATATGGTCTCTGCTTTCATGGTATTTATAGTCTAGTTAGGGAAAAATGAATTCTTAAAATAACTAAAAATCACAATATGGTGTTAAATGATTTGGAGCCAACAAGAGCACTGTGGTAGCAGGGCAGAGTCACACTCACCTAGCCAGACCTGGCTTCCCCAAGCAACACCTAATTTCACATTCGAAGGATGAATGGGAGTAATAGAGGAAAGAAGAAAACAATTTGAAGCAGAAAAAAAAATAGCTTGTATAAATATGTACTCATTACAGAACATTTCAATTTATACCTTTTACAAAACAAATTGGTCTACCAGTAGAAAAAGCCACTGAAGTCATCACTGAACTTCAACAACAAAATGAAAATCAATTTTTTTCATTCTTAATTGACAGAATGTGTACTTTTAAATATTTTCTTCTAAAACTCTGAATTGCCTCAAGCATAAAGGATGGGAGATGTCTAAAATAACCCCTATCTTTGTGCTGATCCCAACATGTCCCCATATGCTAAAATTAAAGCACTAACAAAATACACATTTAAAAACATGGATGGACAAATTCTTAAAAGCAAAGCACAAAATAATATGCTGCCTTTCTTGAAAAGTAGGGTGGGAATAAGAATGTATTAACATACTTGTAATTGTTTATAAATGCATAAAGAAACACAAAAAGTTAAAAACTAGCAATAGTCAGTAACTGAGGAAGAGATGATATGGGAGAGCAATTAAAAATTAAAAACATACCACTGTCAAATACATTTTTTTAAAAAAAATTACCATTAATGTTTCAACACTAAACCTACGTTATGAGTAAGAAAGAACTATCCTTAATTCATTGTGTTTAATATTTATCATTTATATGAAAACTGATTTTACACTTTATATATTTACCCTACTGGAATTCACTGATTCATTCATTTTTTGTGAAATCCTTATTTATATTTATTTCCCCTTGCTCTGCTACCAATATATCATCATTAGCCATGTCTTTGGTTGTACAATAACATTATATATCTATATCCAACTGAGACTGATTACAAATAATTCATCTTTAGCTGCTTATTTTGTCAACACAATCCAATGGAAATACAGTATTCTATTTATTAAGAAAACTAGAAAAATGATGTTCTTCCTTCTCATACAAAGCAAGCTAAGACTATGTTGCTATGTTCCAAAAGTTGAACAAGGGAAAAAATTTAAAATAAGGTATATTTTCTTTCTTGGCACTTCACTATTACAATTCTTTGGAAATTATTATATTTTTCAGTAAAAAATAACACATTTGGGGAAAAGATAGAATGACACTTTTCCAGTCTGCCAGGAAACAGAGCCCTTCTTCAAATGAAGACCTATCAAAATATGCAAGCAAATGTCATGGCAACAGAAGCTCTCACCATGGTAACATCATCCCAGCTTCAGAGGAAAACCACTCTAATTCATCATGTACTTCAAGACAAGGCATTAGACTAATTCCAATTTTCATTTTACAATCTCTCCATAACATTCAATGTACCTGGCAGTAGTAAAGATTTAATAAAAACATTAATATTTCATAAGAAAACAATATTAAAATCAAAGCTGACTCAATTTATATGCAAACTGATTAATGCCAGGGATATAAAATCAAGCAGACCCACCCTACAAAAAATCCAGATAGTGATAAAGACACAAAAACAATGACATCACAACTGTTTAAGTGTAAATACTCTCAACTCAATATAGAAACAATTAAATGTTTGATATTCCCCGGATAGCTGGTAGATAAAGCAAGAAAAGCCTTTTAAAAAATAAAACAAAGAATATAATTTCAAGATATTTATTATTACTTCTACATTGTAATTCATCATATATAATTCTGTTTTATTTCAGTGATGGATTATTATTAATGGCACAAAAATTCTTACTTAGAAATATGGGTCTCCAGATGACAAAAGTAAAATCGAACATGATTTTTTAAGAGGTTAGAAATTAATAAGTTATTATCACAAATAAAATTTTACTATGCTATGTACATCATTAAAATCCTCTTATAAAAGCTAGTAAACAAGTATAATCAACTTTGTAAATTAAAAGATCTAACAGCTATCAGAACTCAAACACCTGGAAGCTAAAGACCACCTTGCTTAAGAATGCTTGGATAAAACAGGAGATCAAAGATGAACTTAAACAATTCATGGAAACCAATGAGAATGAAGACACTTCGGTCCAAAACCTATGGGATACAGCAAAGGTGGTTCTAAGGGGGAAATACATAGCCATCCAAGCCTCCCTCCAAAACACTGAAAAATCCAGAATACACCAGCTGTCTCTATACCTTAAAGAACTGGAGAATCAACAACAAATCCAACCAACTCAACATGCAAAAAGGGAAATAATCAAGATTAGAGCAGAGATCAATGAGGTAGAAACGAGAGATACAGTAGAATGTATCAAAGAAACTAGAAGCTGGTTTTTTGAAAGAATCAATAAGATCGATAAACCATTGGCCACACTAATCCAAAAGAAAAGAGAGAAAGCCCACATTAATAAAATTATGACTGAAAAGGGAGAGATCACAACGAACACCAAGGAAATAGAAACAATCATCAGAAATTATTACCAACAGTTATATGCCAATAAGCTAAGCAACCTAGATGAAATGGATGCATTCCTGGAAAGCTACAAACTCCCAAAATCGAACCAGGAAGAAATTGACAACCTGAATAGACCGATATCTAGTAACGAGATTGAAGCAGTGATCAAAAACCTCCCCAAAAACAAGAGCCCAGGACCTGACGGATTCCCTGGGGAATTCTACCAAAACTTTCAAAGAAGAAATAACACCAATTCTCCTGAAGCTGTTCCAAAAAATTGAAGCAGAAGGACAACTTCCAGACTCTTTTTATGAAGCCAGCATTACCCTGATCCCCAAACCACGCAAAGACCCTACCAAAAAGGAGAATTTCAGACCAATATCACTGATGAATATGGATGCAAAGATTCTCAACAAGATCCTAGCAAACAGGATCCAGCAGCACATTCAAAAGATTATCCACCATGACCAGGTGGGATTCATCCCTGGGTTGCAAGGATGGTTCAACATTCGCAAATCAATCAATGTGATAGAACAAATCAATAAGAGAAGAGAGAAGAACCACATGGTCTTCTCAATTGATGCAGAAATAGCATTTGACAAAATCCAGCATCCGTTCCTGATGAAAACGCTTCAAAGTATAGGGATATACTGAACTTCATAAAATCTATCTATGAAAGACCCACAGTAAATATCATCCTCAATGGGAAAAAGCTTGCAGTCTTCCCGTTGAGATCAGGAACACGACAAGGATGCCCACTCTCACCACTCTTGTTCAACATAGTATTAGAAGTTCTAGCAATGGCAATCAGACAACAAAGAGAAATCAAAGGTATCCAAATTGGCAAGGAAGAAGTCAAACTCTCTCTCTTCGCAGATGACATGATTCTTTATATGGAAAACCCCAAAGACTCCACCCCCAAACTATTAGAACTCATACAGCAATTCAGTAACATGGCAGGATACAAAGTCAATGTACAGAAATCAGTGGCTTTCTTATACACTAACAATGAAAATACAGAAAGAGCTTCCCTATGACCTGCAATTGCACTGCTGGGTATTTACCACAAAGATACAGATGTAGTGAAAAGAAGGACCATCTGTACCCCAGTGTTTATTGCAGCAATGGCTACGGTCGCCAAACTGTGGAAAGAACCAAGATGCCTTTCAATAGATGAATGGATAAGGAAGATGTGGTCCATATACACAATGGAGAATTATGCCTCCATCAGAAAGGATGAATACCCAAATTTGTAGCAACATGGACGGGACTGGAAGAGATTATGCTGAGCGAAATAAGTCAAGCAGAGAGAGTCAAGTATTATATGGTCTCACTTATTTGTGGAGCATAACAAAGAACACGGAGGACATGGGGAGATGGAGAGGAGAGGGAGTTGAGGGAAACTGGAAGGGGAGATGAACCATGAGAGACTATGGACTCTGAAAAACAACCAGAGGGTTTTGAAGGGGCGGGGGGGGTGGGAGGTTGAGGAGCCAGGTGGTGGGTAATAGGGAGGGCACATACTGCATGGAGCACTGGGTGTGATGCCAAAACAATGAACACTGTTATGCTGTAAACAAACAAACAAACAAAAAAAACCTTTCGTTTGCTCAAAAACCTGTACAGGAATGGATCTGTGTCCTGATGGAAGCAGTGGGGCTGCCAAGGGGGTAGAAGTGACTGCAGTGGTTGGATATTGACACTGGACAGCCTTGTAAGAGATGTTCTCATCTTGCTTCTTTGAAGGCCCCTTCCCATTCATAGTGGTCCTGGGGACAAGGAGAAAAGGAATGTCAATGATTTCAAGAAGTTGAAACCTGCCAAGCATTAGAACACCATCTCTTCTCCACGAATTCATTCTCTTATTCACCCCCAGTGTCCCGCAGCAGACAGGAGGGGTCTGGTCCAACAGCGGTTGCGGGCAGTGGCCCTTCCACAGGCCAACTCCCCTCTAGCCCAGAAGTACAATGACCAGGTCCCAGGCTTTCAACTCATCTAATATCTGTGCCTTCTCTAGGGGCCCCAGGGAACTTCTGGGCACTTTCTCTGCCTTCTAGGAGGCTCTGCGGGGCTGGGTCAAGTGCTCTCAGCGGACATGGACCACCCTGCCAGTTGTATCCTCCTGCATTTGCCACCTATCGACACGGGAGGATCAATTGAGGGGACGTCCTCTCAGAGAGATACATTGCAAACAGTATAGAGGTCCTCTTTCTTCCATTGTTTACTCTCATCTCTCAGTACTTTCTACCATCTCTTGATTTCCCTGGAATTTCAAGCCCAGGAGAGGGGGCGTGGGTCAGAAGCCAAACATTTGAATTCACACTCCTGTCTTTCTTGAATGTTTTCCGCAAAACAAAGGGCCTAAAACAATATTGATAACCTCATATGGTTTCTGTGGGCCAGCCATCCAAGTGCAACTAGTCAGGTCCCTGTGCCTCAGGATCTCTCACAAGGGTGCAGTCAAGATGACATCTGGATCCTAAGTGATCTCCAGGCTTCTTGGGGGGAAATCTGCTTTTGAGGTCACTCAGGGGGATGTGAGCAGCCAGAGGTCCTCCATAGCTCGATGCAACAAATCTTCATTACTTGCCCCATGGGCCTCTCCATGATAGAGCAGACAATGAGCAGCCGGCTTCCCTGGGAAAAGATGAGGGATGGAGGAAGGGCGGGCAAGCCCAAGAGGAGATCAGTCTCTTTGTAAACTAAACTCCGAAGTGACATCCTATCACTTTGGCTATATTCAGTCCTTTAGAAGTGAGTCACTAGTTCCTCACTCTAATCAAGAGGTAGAGTATGGAACACAAAATGATGTGCATCCAAGATGCGAATCATTGGAGACCCTTTAAGGCTGCCCTCCCTACTTTGGTGGGACTTGACTTCAGCTAGCCACCACTATAATATTTGCATCCTTACTAGGATGTGAATTAGGAGAACATTTAACCAAGCCCTTCTGGGATCCTTCAGCAGCTTACCTAGAAGTTCCTTGCACAAGGGTGCCTGTCAGTTCAGTGTCTGGCTCCTGATTTCGGTTCAGGGCTGATCACGTGATCTTGAAAATCCAGTCCAGCGTCCATTTCAGCACGTGAGTCTGAAGCCTGTCTAGGAATCTCTCTCTCTGCCCCTCCCCCACCTGCCTGTGTGTGTGTGTGTGTGTGTGTGTGTGTGTGTGTGTGTTGTGTGTGTGCGTGTGCCTTCTCCCTTTCTGTCTCTCTAAAGAAGAAAAAGAAGAAGAAATGTAGTAGGCATAGTAGTAGAAGTTATTGGCACAGCAGGTGATCATTAGACAACCCTGGTTTGGAACGGGAGCTCTGAAATTCACTAGCTGTGTGATCTTGGGGCAAGTTGTTTCCCCTGTCTGAACCTCAGTCAGACATGACACACTGGATTATTGGGACGATTAAGTGATCGAGAAAAGACACTTCAAACCGTCCCTTGCTTGGCATAGAATCCCTTAATAAAATACATTCTCAGTAGCAGTAGTCTCAGCAATTGGATATTTTTATTTTTATTTGTGTTATGCTTAACACTGAAAAATATTCTCTCACACTCATACGGCTCCAGGGAAAATGGAGCATCAGGCTAAAGAATGGGGTGGATCTCAAGTCAAAGGAGCCATGGGTATGGCTGAAGCACACGCATCCCATTCAGGAGGATCTGGCTGAGGGTGTGCTGTTGGTTCTGGCCCTCACCGCTGGCCTTCTGCCACACTCCTCCTTCAGGAAGGTCTGGCCTGCCTGCCTGCCCTGCCTCGTCCTGCACTCTCTGTCCACAGCTGCCAATCTCCTGAACCAGCGGGTCTGCACTTGCCTGCAGATCAAGGCTGTCCTTGAAGCCTTCTGGTGTTTTCCTCACCAGCGCTTCTCCATCTTCCTGGGCTGCTCCACAGATGGGATTTTCATGAGGCAGCTGGTGAGGGCTCTTCAACAGCCTTTCCCGAACTCCCTTCAGCAGTTGTGTGGTGTTTCCCACTGACCAATACCCGGCATCTTGATTCAGGGCAGCCAGAGCAAGAAGCTGGAACGGGAGAGGACTGGCCTTCGGCTCGGATGATGCGACAGCTCCACGGGCTTGTGCGTCCGGTTCGGTCTTCTCCATGCCTTTTCCAGTGACTTCCTCATTCTGGGCACACTGCCCCTTTCTTCTTCGGAAGCTGAATGCACTCTTTCCCAGGAACACCACCACTGCAGTGCACACCAGGATCTCCCAGCAAAACCCAGAGACTCGTGGCACATGTGGCCAACGTTCGGATATCACCAACCCAGCAGCCCACAGCTGCTCCAGGACAGCCCACAGCGGCTCCAGAACTGTGTGGGGAGGCATTTGGATGGCCACCAGCTGGCTCCAAAGAGCTTGTGGCTTGGTCTCCGATCACCAGTGTCTTCTGGGCCACTAGGAAGTGCTTGGAACCTCTACGAGGGTTCCGTCTCCAACGCAAACCAGTGCCTGGCAACAGGAGCTGAAGTTAGGAGGGGTGGGGGAGGTGCACCTGAGTCTCCAACGCACATCAATGCTTACAACAGCAGCTGACAGCCATTGGGGTAGGGGAAAGGAATCGCTATATTGTACACCTGAAACAAATACAACCCTATCAATCAATTTCTCAGAAGTACAATTTAAACATTAAAAAAAATTTAGAAAGCAAACTAGGTATCCAAAGGAGAAAGATAATAAATATCCAAACACTGAGAAAGTAACATTCTAGATGATCAAACATCAAAGATCAAATCTCAATGCATTGAAGTGAAGGAAAATGAACATACAACATATGAAAATGTGTGGGACACAGCTAAATCAATGGACAGCACCATGTAGAGCACTCGATGCATATGTTAGAAAGGAGGAGGAGCATCTGGGAGGCTCAGTCAGTTAGTCCATCTCTTATTTTTGACTCGGGTCATGATCAAACTCGAGGTTGTGGGACTGAACCTGCATTGTGCTGGTGCTGGGCATGGAGGCTGCTTAATAATCCCTCTCTCTTTCTCTGGACCCCTTCCCTGTCACTCTCTCTCTCTCTCTCTCTTTCTCAGTCTCTCCCTGTCTCAAAACAATAAGCTCTCTGCTTGAGAGCCTATAAATAGAGGATAAAATAAAACTAAGGAAGATAACCAAAGGAATCCTTCTACCCAATTTCAAAACATACAGCTACAGTAATCATAAGTGTGTGGTGTTGGTGAAGGGATAGACAAATGGAACAGTATAAAGATAGATAAGTGCAACAGGATCAAACCCAGAAAGAGACCGACAACCAACATGTCAATGGTTGAAAGGGACAAAGGGGAAAAGCAGTTCAGTGGAGGAGTGACAGTGTTTTGAATAAATGGTGCTAGAGCAAATGGACTTCCAGAGGCAAAGAAGAAGAAGGAGAAGAAGAAGAGGGAGGGGCAGAGAGAAGGAGGAGGTAGAAGTTGAGTACGAAGAGGACGAGGACCACAATCGAAGTCTCATTCTCTGTACAAAACTTAAGTCGGGGCACTTGGGTGACTCAGCTGCTGAGGCAGCCAGCTCTTGATTTCGGCTCTTGTCATGCTCTCAGGGTCCCGGGACAAAATCAGGCTCCAAGCTCACTGGGGAGTCTGCTTAGGATGCTCTTTTCCCTTCTCCTTCCACCCAAGCCCCGCTCATGTCATGCTCACTCTCTCAAAAAGAAAAAAAAATTTTTTTAATTAATTCAAAATTTATCACCGCCTTACATGTAAAATGATAAATCCTATAGGGAAACAATTTCCAGAATGGACAGCTAGGGAAAGAATCCTCCGACTGGACATCAAATCATTTGCCATACAGGAAAAGTTGATTCATTATATATGATCCGACAATCAGAATTGGAAGTCTGTCCTGTGTGAAACACCTTGTGAAGAAGACTTTAAAAGGGAAGCTACAAACTGGGAGAAAATTGGTGCAAACCACATACCTGATAAAGGACTCCTGTCTGAAGTAGAGAATCTCAAATGTTGACCCCCAAATAAGCAAGCCATCCAATCGGAAAAAAAAAAAAAAAAAAATTGTGCAAAAGACCGAAACACTTGACCAAAGAGTATACAGATGGAAATCACATAAAAAGTTGCGATTGGGGCAATTCAAATGTAAACTCCAATGAGCTCTCACTGCACACCTATCACCATGATGCAAAACAAATGCATCTGAGAGGGAGAGAGAGACCCCACTACCCCATGCAAGGCAGCATGTGGAATGACTGGATCGCTCCTGAATCGCTGTTGGGAATGGAAGATGATAGAGCTCACTCTTGAAAACAGTTCACAGTTCCTTTTCTTTTTCAAGGCCTGGATTTAAATTCCAGTGTACAAGCAGTATAATATGCATTTTGGGTGCACAGTATAGTGACCCAACACTTCCACTCAGTTTCTGTTTAAAAAGGAAACTAGGCGGGTGCCTGTGTGGCTCAGTGTGTTAAAGCCTCTGCCTTCAGCTCAGGTCATGATCCCAGGGTTCTGGGATCCAGCCCCGCATCAGGCTCTCTGCTTAGTGGGGAGCCTGCTTCCTCCTCTCTCTCTCTGCCTGCCTCTCTGCCTGGTTGTGATTTCTCTCTGTCAAGTAAATAAAATATTAAAAAAAATTTTTTTAAAGAAAAAAGCCAACTAGGTATCCAAATGAGAAATATAACAAATATCCGAACACTGAGAAAGTAACATTCTAGATGATCAAAGATCAAAGATAGAATCTCAATGCACTGAAGTGAAGGAAAATGGACATACAACATATGAAAATTTGTGGGACACAGCTAAATCATAGGATAGCACAATGTAGAGCACTCAATGCATATGTTAGAAAGGAGGAGGAGCATCTGGGAGGCTCAGTCAGTTAGTCCAACTCTTAATTTTGTCTCGGGTCATGATCAAACTCGGGGTTGTGTGAATGAACCTGCATTGTGCTGGTGCTGGGCATGGAGGTTGCATAATAATCTCTCTCTCTCTCTCTGTACCCCTTCCCTTTCTCTCTCTCTTTCTCAGTCTCTCCCTGTCTAAAAACAAAAGGCGTCTCAAAACAATAAGCTCTCTGCTTCAGAACCTAGAAAAAGAAGAGAAATAAAACTGAAGAAGGAAACTAAAAGATTCCTTCTACCCAATTTCAAGATCTATAGCTAGATTAATCAAAAGTGTGTGGTGTTGGTGAAGGGATAGACAAATGGAACAGAATAAAGATAGTTAAGTAAAACAGAATCAAGGACCCAGAAATAGACTGACACCAATTTGTCCAATGGGGATTTGACAAAGATAAAAGCAGTTCAATGGTGGAGTGACAAGTCATTTTTATGACTATTATATGCTGATATCAGTATAAAACATCATCACGTTTGTATAATAATTACTCTGGCTTTAATATAATTCCCTAGATTATATACTGACCAGAGAGCTATACTTCAGTGGCAGGCATTGGATCGCTGTTTACCAAATTGGTTTAGCTTTTATTTCCCTTGGGCATGAACCTACACTACTTTTCTAATTTTCTCTTGCAATAAGGAGTGGTCATGGAACTGACTTGCATCTAAGGACATGCACACCAATGTAAGGGAAAACATGGAGTGTACAGGCCCATTTAAAACAAACAATCCAAAAACTCCAACACTCCTTCAAAATGACTGTTAAGAGCCCTGCACTGAAGGAAAGTGAGCCTGTCTTCCAGGACAAAAAACCCTGGTGCCTCCAACATCCTCCACCAGTGACTGGTTTTACCTGAGAGAACTATGTCAGATCAAGAGTTCAGAATGACGATTCTGAACATTCTAGCCGGGCTCGAAAAAGGCATGGAAGATATTAGAGAAACCCTCTCTGGAGATATTAAAGCCCTTTCTGGAGAAATTAAAGAACTAAAGTCTAACCAAGTTGAAATCAAAAAAGCTATTAATGAGGTGCAATCAAAAATGGAGGCTCTCACTGCTAGGATCAATGAGGCAGAAGAAAGAATTAGTGATATAGAAGACCAAATGACAGAGAATAAGGAAGCCGAGCAAAAGAGGGACAAACAGCTACTGGACCATGAGGGGAGAATTCGAGAGATAAGTGACACCATAAGATGAAACAACATTAGAATAATTGGGATTCCAGAAGAAGAAGAAACAGAGAGGGGAGCAGAGGGTCTATTGGAGAGAATCATTGGAGAGAATTTCCCTAATATGGCAAAGGGAACAAGCATTAAAATCCAGGAGATGCAGAGAACCCCCCTCAAAGTCAACAAGAATAGGTCCACACCCCGTCACCTAATAGTAAAATTTACAAGTCTTAGTGACAAAGAGAAAATCCTGAAAGCAGCCCGAGAAAAGAAATCAGTAACATACAATGGTAAAAATATTAGATTGGCGGCAGACTTATCCACAGAGACCTGGCAGGCCAGAAAGAGCTGGCATGATATATTCAGAGCACTCAACGAGAAAAACATGCAGCCAAGAATACTCTATCCAGCTAGGCTATCATTGAAAATAGAAGGAGAGATCAAAAGCTTCCAGGACAAACTAAAACTGAAAGAATTTGCAAACACCAAACCAGCTCTCCAGGAAATATTGAAAGGGGTCCTCTAAGCAAAGAGAGAGCCTAAAAGTAGTAGATCAGAAAGGTACAGAGACAATATACAGTAACAGTCACCTTACAGGCTACTAATGGCACTAAATTCATATCTCTCAATAGTTACCCTGAATGTTAATGGGCTAAATGCCCCAATCAAAAGACACAGGGTATCAGAATGGATAAAAAAACAAAACCCATCAGTATGTTGCCTACAAGAAACTCATTTTAGACGCGAAGACACCTCCAGATTTAAAGTGAGGGGGTGGAAAACAATTTACCATGCTAATGGGCATCAGAAGAAAGCTGGGGTGGCAATCCTTATATCAGATCAATTAGATTTTAAGCCAAAGACTATAATAAGAGATGAGGAAGGACACTATATCCTACTCAAAGGGTCTGTCCAACAAGAAGATCTAACAATTTTAAATATCTATGCCCCTAACGTGGGAGCAGCCAACTATATCAACCAATTAATAACAAAATCAAAGAAACACATCAATAATAATACAATAATAGTAGGGGACTTGAACACTCCCCTCACTGAAATGGACAGATCATCCAAGCAAAAGATCAACAAGGAAATAAAGGCCTTAAATGACACACTGGACCAGATGGACATCACAGATATATTCAGAACATTTCATCCCAAAGCAACAGAATACACATTCTTCTCTAGTGCACATGGAACCTTCTCCAGAATAGATCACATCCTGGGTCACAAATCAGGTCTCAACCGGTATCAAAAGATTAGGATTATTCCCTGCATATTTTCAGACCACAATGCTCTGAAGCTAGAACTCAATCACAAGACAAAAGCTGGAAAGAACCCAAATACATGGAGACTAAACAGCATCCTTCTAAAGAATGAATGGGTTAACCAGGAAATTAAAGAAGAATTGAAAAAATTCATGGAAACAAATGATAATGAAAACACAACAGTTCAAAATCTGTGGGACACAGCAAAGGCAGTCCTGAGAGGAAAATATATAGCGGTACAAGCCTTTCTCAAGAAACAAGAAAGGTCTCAAGTACACAACCTAACCCTACGCGTAAAGGAGCTGGAGAAAGAACAAGAAAGAAACCCTAAACCCAGCAGGAGAAGAGAAATCATAAAGATCAGAGCAGAAATCAATGAAATAGAAACCAAAAAAAACAATAGAAAAAATCAATGAAACTAGGAGCTGGTTCTTTGAAAGAATCAATAGGATTGATAAACCCCTGGCCAGACTCATCAAAAAGAAAAGAGAAAGGACCCAAATCAATAAAATCATGAATGAAAGAGGAGAGATCACAACTAACACCAAAGAAATACTGAGAGAAAATGTACCTTCTAGAATGGGACTGTACTGAGGTTTAAATTTGTTAGAGCATCTATTGCTAACCAATACAGTTTTCCTTCTCAGTGTTCTCAGCAAAAAGTTAATTATTCCATCCTGGTGGATTTCTACCTTTCTGAAAGGAAATATGTCAACACCTGGATTGCTTGATGAATAAGGTAAAAAGATAGTTAAAACTATTAGGCCATGGGGCACCTGGGTGGCTCAGTGGGTTAAAGCCTCTGCCTTTCACTCAGGTCATGATCCCAGGGTCCTGGGATCGAGCCCCGCATCGGGCTCTCTGCTTGGCGGGGAGCCTGCTTCCTCCTCAATCTCTCTCTCTCTGCCTGCCTCTCTCGCTACTTGTGATCTCTGTCAAATAAATAAATAAAATCTTTAAAAAAAACCAAAAAACTATTAGGCCATAAGAAATAAAGGCCATAACATGATAATTTTATGCTAGGTAGCATAATATCTTACACACAGAATGAAGGAAAGAGTCAGTAAGGAAAGGAATAAACAAATAGTTCATACATAGATTTTCCCTTCTTTGCTCACTGGGAAGACATAGTTCCTGGAAGTATGTAGCCTAAATGAGAAAGGAATCACCAGATTTCTGAAGGTCTATGATTGTATGTAAAACCTCTCGACAGTCCACCTACTTGAGCTTCAGTAGACTGCAGGACAAAACACAACATATTCCCTTCTTGACTCACATATACATTTGGGCTTGGGGTTAGAAGAAAGGAAAGAGAAGCATCCAAGAGGAAAGTCCTCTAACTCAACATCTTTTCATTTTTACTTATAATTTTTGGATGATGTGTTTTAGCACACTAGAAGATATGTGGTGTGTTTTCACAGTGCTAAAGAATCAAGAACAAAATCACCTACAATTTATCACTATTATCATCTATTTACTAACAATATAATTACTCCTTTATTCATTCACTGAGCAAATATTTATCAAGCACCTACATGTGATGGGCACTCCAGGTATCCTGTTCCTATAGTACTTCTATTTTGATGGGGGGCCAGAATCAATATGGGAAGTAAAGAGAGAAATAATAAATAAACAAATAAAATAGCATGATAATTTAGAGAGTGATAAGTTCATGAAGATAATTTCAAAAATTAAAAACACAGTTTATGGTAATAGGATAAGATTCTCAAAGAGTGTCACTGAAGACATAAGTCATGAATACTGCGACTCTTGTCATCTCATTCACTGCTGTCCCTCCAGCACCTAGAAAACTCCCTGGTATATACTAGGAATTAATAAATCATAGTTGAATGAGAATTGCAAGAGCAAAGATCCTAAATGCAGAGTCATCCCAGAGTGTTTAAGGAAGAGACAGAAAACCATAGGGGCCACAGTGTAATGAGCTGGGTACAACATTATTTGCCAACTCACAGAGGAAGTCAGGGGCCCTATTATGTGGGGCCTTATGGGCCATGGTAAGAGATCTGGACCATAGTAAGGAAGAGGTTCCAGACTTTTCTTTGAGTGTAATGGGATGCCAGTAGATGATTATAAGCAGGAGAATTCTTTGCACTTACATTTGTTTTAAAAGGTCTCCAGCTGTTTCCTGGAGGCTGTGTCATAGGGATGGTGGACAAAAGCAGGAGCAAGGAAGGAGAAGTTGTAACTGGGAAGAAGGTGGGGATCTTGGAAGTGACAAAAGTGGTCTGATTAGTGATCTATTTTGGTGGAAGAATTCACAGGGCACCCAGAATGGTGAGGAAAACCTGGGAGAATCTAGTTCAGTTTCATCCCACTCTAACTGGGAAAAAAAAAAAAAAAGAACATTGAAGTAGCTTAGTCAAATACCTATGTTTATTCATAATTCCCTCTTTTTCTCCTCTCCCACATTTTGCATTAGAAATTCTTCAAGCTTTACTTCTCAGTCCCATTATCACTGCATTCTTCTTTGTTACTGATCTTCTCAGGAAACTGGTGCTCTCTTGAAATGATTCCCACGATTGTATACACTGAGCTTTACACATATATTTTCAACCTCTTGCTGGGTGTTCCCCTGTGGATGTCTTATAACGATCCTGACAAAAACCCTTTATCTTCTCCCACCCTGCTCCTTCTCCTGAATAATCATCCCTGTCAACCAGACAGAAATCTCACAGTAACCTGATCTTGCTCTTCACTCCTCATCTCCCACATCCAACAGTTTTCAGTTTTCTTCCCTTCTGCCCTGTCAGAGTTCTACTCATTCTACAATGCCTTACATGAGGCCCTTTCCCTCATAATGCAGCCCCAAATACTCCAATTAGAACTTGCCACGGGGCACCTGGGTGGCTCAGTGGGTTAAGCCGCTGCCTTCGGCTCAGGTCATGATCTCAGGGTCCTGGGATCGAGTCCCACATCGGGCTCCCTGCTCAGCAGGGAGACTGCTTCCCTCTCTCTCTCTTTGCCTGCCTCTCTGTCTACTTGTGATCTCTGTCTATCAAATAAATAAATAAAATCTATAAAAAAAATTAAAAAGAACTTGCCATGTCTTCCTCCACTATCCCAGGTAAATACTTACCCGTATTTCTAATTTTTGCCTGTTCGTAGCCATTCACATTAAAATTAGCAAATATATCACCATAAACCCATACTCCACAAAATTCCCAGAACTGCAGTTCTATATATATTAGGTACTTGAAATGTTAAAAATACATAAGCATCCTATAATGTAGACATTTACTATAAGCCAGATTGATTAACAGAATCAAGATGCTTCCAACTGGTGACCAAAGAGAATAACTTAGTAATTAACAAAATAATTACCATGGTGGGTGATTCCATTTTCTAATAATGCTTGTCCAAAGTGTACATCTTCCTCAGGCCTGTGAATCTCTCCAATTTCCAAGAGCCATGACACAAATTCACTGCAATAGAAATCCAGTGAAATAGTTAAAGAGTTTTCCCACACCTTCCTCCCCAAGAAGTCTATTTCTACCATGCTTTCATCAAGCAGCATTGGAAGGAGCCTCAGATATAAAGAAATATTTGCAGTGCATTTAAGCTTACATTTTTTCACATATGCAAAGCCCCAAATTATTTAAATTTTACTCTATCCTAGAAAACTCATGTCCATTCATTCATGCTTACCTAAACCCTATTATATAACACCTATTCAACTTACTGAGACCTCTAATAAACACAAAGGGATATTTTTAGAGTAGTTTTTTTTTAAAGATTTTATTTATTTCTTTGACAGAGAGAAATCACAAGAGAGGCAGGCAGAGAGAGAGGAAGGGAAGCAGTCTCTCTGCTGAGCAGAGAGCCCGATGTGGGACTCGATCCCAGGATCATGACCTGAGCTGAAGGCAGCGGCTTAACCCACTGAGCCACCCAGGCGCCCTTAGAGTAGTTTTAACTGTAAAGAGAATACAACAAGATCCTAAAGATAGCAAACAGACAAAATAAACAGAATAATAATGACTGAATATAAGAGATAGACTGGAATATGGCTTTCTAGGCACAGAAAACCAGTGTGTTTGAACTCTAAGAAGGCAAACCCCAAAAAACTGCACACCCCATATGGTAGAAGGAATTCTAAACGTGTTCTCTTACCCCACTATCAAGAATCCCACCCCTTGGTTTTGTAACCAAATCTTAATCTGGGTAGTGGTATGGATGAATTTTGTATAGGAAACTAAAATTCCAAGTCAGTTGACCTCAAAAGATGTAAATTATTCAAGTGAGCTTGACCCAGTCAGTTGAGCACTTTGAAGCAGAGAGTTTTCTCAGGCTGGTGGCACAAGAGTAAGAGACAAATTAAAAGCACAAGAAAGATTCAGTGAGCCACTGCTCACTGCTGCCTTAGAAGATAGAGGGGCCATGTACCAAGGAACACAGGCAGCTTCTGAGAGTGGTCCTGGCCAACAGCCAGCACAGAAGTAGGGCTTATTCTTACAATCACGGGGTACTGAATTCTGTCAACAACCTGAATGTGCTTGCAAGTGAATTTTTCTTCAGACCCTTAAGATAAGGCCCAGCCGCAGTTCAGCACTCGATGTTGACCTTGATTTCGACCTTGTGAGACCCTAAGCAGACAGCCCAGCATTGCTACCCCTCAACTTCTTTCTGACATATAGAATTATGAGCTATACGGGAGACAAACCATAAATGACTCTTAATCTTACAAAACAAACTGGGGGTTGCTGGGGGGAGGTGGGATTGGGAGAGGGGGAGGGGGCTATGGACACTGGGGAGGGTATGTGCTATTGTGAGTGCTGTGAAGTGTGTAAACCTGGCGATTCACAGACCTGTACCCCTGGGGATAAAAATACATTATATGTTTATTAAAAAAAAATTTTTTGGAAGGGGAGGCGAACCATAAGAGACTATGGACTCTGAAAAACAACCTGAGGGTTTTGAAGGGTCAGGGGTGGGAGGTTGGGGGAACAGGTGGTGGGTAATGGGGAGGGCACGTTTTGCATGGAGCACTGGGTGTTGTGCAAAAACAATGAATACTGTTACGCTGAAAAAATAAATAAAATGGAAAAAAAAAAGAATTATGAGCTAATGAATAGGTGTTGTTTCAAGGCACTAGGTGTGTTGTTATTTATTTATTCTGCAGCAATATAAAATTAGTACACACCAATAGTTTTACTATACTGTTTTCAAATTTTGAAGTTATTTAGTGGGGCACATGGGTAGCTCAGTTGGTTGTTTTGGCTCAGGTCATGATCTCGGGGTCCTGGGATCAGTCACACCTCCTGCTCTCTGCTCAGCAGGGAGTCTGTTGCTCCCACTCCCTCTGCCCCTCCCGATGCTTGTGCTCTCTCTCTCCTCTCAGATAATAAATAAAACCTTTAAAAATACATAAACAAATAAATAAATACGTTTTTTGTTTTTTTTAATAAATACGGTTTTTAATAAATTCATTCTTGAATTTAAATGTCATCTGGGGGGTGGGGGTGGAGGGACCTGGGTGGCCTAGTCGCTTAAGCATCTGCCTTTGGCTCAGGTCATGTTCCTGGAGTCTGGGAATCGAGCCCCACATTGGGTTCCCTGCTCACTGAGACATCTGTTTCTCCCTTTGACCCTCCCGCCTGTTGTGCTCTCTCTCTCTGATTCTCCCTCTCTCTCAAATAAATAAATAAAATCTTAAAAAAAGGAATATTCCAGCACAAAACCACCCATCAGAACTGTCTACCACATCCATCTGCTGTGGCTGTGAAAGGCCAGGGAGGATGAACAAACCACATCTTTTACCATTTTGGCGTGTGGGGTGGAGCCCTACATCACAGATAAGTAGGATGATATTTTATAACACAGGAAAGCACCAGCTTGGTACTGTTTTTTGGGCCATGTGGTATCAGTAAAAGAACACTAAATAGAGAAACATTTTATAATAAAATATTTTATTGTGCTCATGTTATAAAAATATAACATTTGAATTTTACATAAAGTAATGGATACATTTTAGAATGGTTTCAACTTTGCACAGAGGTCAGAGAAGCCAAGCTATACAAGGTGTCAGGAAATTACTTTTCCATTTACTTCAAAACCAAAGGCAACACCTATGGCTAAAGTCAAATAACCGAGGGGCATGGAATTCTAAAAATGGATATCTAGTCTAAAAAGTACATTTTAAGGCAGAAGAAGTTGTTAAAGCCATCCAAAAGAAAGAAAATTTTTAAAAGAAGTAAAACTTCAGTTTTTTCTTCAATAGCACAAAAATAATAATACCAATTCCAGGGATGTCTGGGTAGCTCTGTCAGTTAAGCATCTCCCTTTGGCTCAGGTCATGATCTCAGGGTCCTGGTATCAAGCACCAAATCGGGCTCTGCACTCAGCATGGAGTCTGCTTGTCCCTTTCCCTCTGCTCCCCCCACCTCGCAAATAATTAAGTAAAATCTTGGGGAAAAAAAAGCGTATCAACTCCACAGTGCCGTCACAGGATTAAATGAGCTGATGTATGTCAGGAGCTCAGCACAGTGTATGGCACATTTTGAGCACTTATGAAACGTCAGTGGTTGACAAATGGGTTGAGCTGGTTGGTATGTAGCGAAAGCATCATTCTCTGTTCTGATGTCAGCAGATTCCTGAATATGCCAAATTAAAATGAGGAAAAGAACACACTGTAAGAACTTCTATTAATTAAGAGCATAGGGGAAGGAAAGAGAAGGGGTAAGAAAGGAAGTTACTGGCTGGCTTTATCATGGGACCTACAGAAATCACAAGATCCCATCAACAATCTGCGAAAGGATCCTGATCCAGTCAAAAACAATCTCAAACTTGGTCTATAATTAGTAACTAGTAACTAAGCTAGTGTGCTGTTATGGAAAAAGCCACAATGAACAAACTAAAATTTACCAAGTCTCTCCTGTGTATCAGGCACTGTGGAGAATGCTCACATATCATTGTAACTAACTAGCACTTTGGCCGTGTAAGATCATGTTAACTCTTTTTTTTTTTAAGTATTATTATTATTTTTATTACCATATAATGTATCATTTGCCCCAGGGGTACAGGTCTGTGAATCATCAGGCTTACACATTTCACAGCGCTCATTAGAGCACAAACCCTCCCCAATGTCCATCACCCAGCCACCCTCTCCACACTCCACCCACGTGTTAACTCTTTAGTTAACAAGACTCCAGCTCCTTTAATTAGGAAAACTTGACCCTGGGTCAGCCTTGGAGCTCTGTTTCCCTGGAACCTGATGGAGGCAGGGCATCTGCTGGGTTACCAGGCAGCATTGATCATGGCCAAAATGACTCCTGATGGCTATATGGAATATGAATACATTCTTGGTGAGAAGCTATAGCTTGAAGTGACTCCTATAAACAGGCATGTTCCTCTGACAACCCCGGAAGTTATGCCCCAGAGGTGGGTTTCTCTCCCACAAGAGCTGTCGGCTGGGGGCCTACCAAGGACAGCAACAGCAGCTTGCTGGCAGCTGAGTGCTCTGTTGTGAGGACCCCAGCCCCTGAAGGAGGGGCCCCATGCTGCCCTGCAGGCCAGGGTTTCCTGGCTTATATTCTTCTACCTGGGTTGGCAGCCGGTGTGGCCTATGGTTATTTTATGGTATCTGCATAACTTATCGAGAAGACATTCTGGTAGGCATTACAGGTAAGCACTATGATCATCTTCAAGTTTAGAGAGGAAAAAGACATTTAAACTTCCCACATCGCTCAACTAGCCAGAGGTAGGACCAGATTTGCATGGAGACAGTCTGACTGCGAAGTGTGGGCTTTGAACTACCACTCCAGTCTGCTTCTACAGAGTTGACATTGGCATTCACTGGTTGTATGAAGGCGGGCCTGGTAAACTCCCTGAGAGCTGGTTTCTGAATCTTTAAAAAATATAAAGATTATAAATGCAGAGTATGCATCTGAGGATTAGAAATATATGGAAACAGCCAACACGGGGCATGGCTTAAGGCAGCCGCCCTTCCCTTTGGTTCTGCACCCTTCACCGGGCAGGGACTCCCACGTGCTGCTGCCGCAGACCCCAGAGGACTGACAGTGGGTCTATGCTCAATACCCAGGCAACCTCTCTGCCTGTTGCTCTGTGCCAGGCCCCTTGCAGGACCCTCTTTTTCAGATTCCTCATCGATGGTCCTTCAACATGAGCCCAGTTGTCAAAGTGCTGATGAATCTCGGGTTTGGACTCTGTGTCTTACATTCTTTGGTTCTCTGACTTGTAGGCCCTGTACTCACATCCTTGCTAGACTTCCTCCCCCTTCAGTGAACCTGCTTCCTGCCAGCCCTGCCTGACCCCAGTGTCTGCTTCCCCCTCAGAACACCATACATCTGAAATGGTTGACGTCAGGGATGGATGGATAGATGTCTAAAATCTTCCATGATTGCAGGCACTAGGTCCATTCCTTCACCTCACTATCATCCAGGAAATGTTGACAGTAAAAAGATATTAAAAAATGCCCAGAGGAATGTTTTTAAGATTTATTTATCCATTTGACAGACAGAGATGATAAGTACGCAGAGAGAGAGACGGAAGCAGGCTCCCCGCCGAGCAGAGAGCCCGATGCGGGGCTCGATCCCAGGACCCTGAGATCATGACCTGAGCTGAAGGCAGAGGCTTTAACCCACTGAGCCACCCAGATGCCCCGGAATATTTTTTTTATAGAAGAAAAGCAAATCATTGAAGGAAGGGTAGTTGATACATGACATAGTGAAAATATGAAAGAAATCCATGTACCCAGACTATAGACCTTACCTTTCAAGGAAGCATTTAAGGAATGTGGTCAGTTTTCTTTTTCTGTCTTTGGTCAGATTTCCTTGTTTGCACATCATCTTGTAGAGTTTCTCGCCCTGTTCCGAGATCATTACCCAGGTGTCTTGCTCCATTCCTAATTTTAAACCTATCGAGAAGGAAACCAAGGACAGGTAACTGAAAAAGTCTCCTCACTCACTCTTGCCTGCATGAGACCAAAATTTATTGCACATCAAGCATGGGCAGGGGGTTGCAGATACAGAGCTCTCTACCACAGGGCACCTGGGTAGCTCAGTCAGTTAAGTGCCTGCCTTCGGCTCAGGTCATGGTCTCAGTGTCCTGGGATGGAGTCCTGAATTGAGCTCCCTGCTTAGCAGGGAGTCTGCTTCTCTCTCTCCCTCTGCCCCTCCCCATGTGCATTAGTTCTCTCTCTCTCTCTCACACACACATAAATAAATAAAACCATAAAAAAAACCCTGAATTTGGAGCATAGGGGAAAGAAAGAGAAGGGGTCAAAAGGAAGTTAATGGGTGGCTTTATCATGGGACCTACATAAATCACAAGATTTGTGTGATTTTTATTTTCAGTCTTCTAACTACAAAATTTTTTACTAGAATTTTTATTTTTTACAATGGAGGAGGAATTACCATTTGTCAGTAACAGAATAATTTTTATTAAGAATAGAGCCTGTTAACATAAACAAATTAACAGAACATGCTTGTCTGCTTGCTTTGCTTTCTTCGTTTTTTCCTTCCTTCTTTCCCTCCTTCCTTTTTCACTTCAGATTTATCTATACGCATAGCTATTCTGAAAAAATAAAGGTTCAACTTGATGAAACATTTATTTTACCTTTGAAATGATTTGCTAAGCTATCTGAATTGACTGCTAAATTCAACAAAACTTAAAGAATTCTGATAGATTCCTGTCTCACGTTGAGGTCTTTTATCCATTTCGAGTTTATCTTTGTGTACGGTGTAAGAGAATGGTCGAGTTTCATTCTTCTACATATCGCTGTCCAGTTTTCCCAGCACCATTTATTGAAGAGACTGTCTTTTTTCCATTGAATATTTTTTCCTGTTTTGTCGAAGATTATTTGACCATAGAGTTGAGGGTCCATATCTGGGCTCTCCACTCTGTTCCACTGGTCTATGTGTCTGTTTTTATGCCAGTACCACGCTGTCTTGGTGATCACAGCTTTGTAGTAAAGCTTGAAATCGGGTAACGTGATGCCGCCAGTTTGTTTTTGTTTTTCAACATTTCCTTAGCAATTCGGGGTCTCTTCTGACTCCATACAAATTTTAGCATTATTTGCTCTAGCTCTTTGAAAAATATCGGTGGAATTTTGATTGGAATGGCATTGAAAGTATAAGCAAAATTTAATTTAAAAAACAACGAGTTTAATACCTTTAAATGGTCTAAAATATTTATATTGAAAATGACAGCTGAAATATTTCCTTAAGAAAATCAATTCACACTAAAGAACACCTTAAAGAGCTCCTCCTTGTGCCCAAACCCAGGGCAGCAGTGGCTGTCTAGGCAGCTCCAGACCGCCAGAGAGGTTCCGAGCAGAGATCGTGCACTGAGATTTTCCCGCTGTCCCGGGCTGGGAATGTCTGGTTTTTCCGGATGCCAGAGCTCCAGGCTAGCGCCTATGAGCACCTATCCCAAGGGAGGGTGTGGGACTCGAGCGTTTCAGGATTGCCGTCTGGCCAGGCTCCCAGCCCCTCACGGGAGCCAGACCCCACTCGTTCTCAGGCGCGCTGGCATTCAGGCGCACTGGCGGCTCAGGGACGGAGACCTGATTTCTCCGCCGCACTCTCCCTGGCTCCGCGCCAGGGGAGGCTGTCCTGGGTCCGGGACTTAGGTCCCTGACCCTAACCGCCCAGGTTCCCACTATTACCCCCCCCCCCCACCGCGATCCTTTGCTGTTTGTTTTTTGAGTGCTTTCAACCAGACTCCAAGTTAATGCTGGTCCCCAGACGCAGAGCACTCTCGTGTTGGGGTGTTACTTTCCAATGGGTCACCTCTGGTGGCTCCCTCCCCCTTTTGTTTATCTTCCGATATCAGTCCGATGCTCCCAGTCTGCTTTACCTGCCACTGGCGTCTTCTGCTCCAGTAGAGATCCAGACGTGTATAATTCTGATCTCAGGCTGATTTCATGGGTGGTCGGAGTTCTTTGGTAGGTAATCAGCTCACTTTAGGGTACAGGTTGAAATGGCACCTCCTCCTACTTCCCGGCCATCTTGACCCTGTCCCTCCTGGAAGCTTTTTATCTCTCCTTCTATTTTCAATGATAGCTTAGCTGGATAGAGTATTCTTGGCTGCATGTTTTTCTCGTTTACTGTTCTGAATATATCACGCCAGCTCTTTCTGGCCTGCCATGTCTCTGGGGATAAGTCGGTTGCCAATCTAATATTTTTACCATTGTATGTTACAGATCAAAGATGAACTTAAACAATTCATGGAAACCAATGAGAATGAAGACACCTCGGTCCAAAACCTATGGGATACAGCAAAGGCGGTTCTAAGGGGGAAATACATAGCCATCCAAGCCTCCCTCAAAAACATTGAAAAATCCAGAATACACCAGCTGTCTCTATACCTTAAAGAACTGGAGAACCAACAACAAATCAAACCAACTCCACATGCAAGAAGGGAAATAATCAAGATTAGAGCAGAGATCAATGAGGTAGAAACGAGAGATACAGTAGAACATATCAATGAAAATAGAAGCTGGTTTTTTGAAAGAATCAATAAGATCGATAAACCAATGGCCACACTAATCCAAAAGAAAAGAGAGAAAGCCCAAATTAATAAAATTATGAATGAAAAAGGAGAGATCACAACTAACACCAAGGAAATAGAAACAATCATCAGAAATTATTACCAACAGGTATATGCCAATAAGCTAAGCAACCTAGATGAAATGGATGCATTCCTGGAAAGCTACAAACTCCCAAAACTGAACCAGGAAGAAATTGACAACCTGAATAGACCGATATCTAGTAATGAGATTGAAGCAGTGATCAAAAACCTCCCAAAAAACAAGAGCCCAGGACCTGACGGATTCCCTAGGGAATTCTACCAAACTTTCAAAGAAGAAATAACACCAATTCTCCTGAAGCTGTTCCAAAAAATTGAAGCAGAAGGAAAACTTCCAGACTCTTTTTATGAAGCCAGCATTACCCTGATCCCCAAACCAGGCAAAGACCCTACCAAAAAGGAGAATTTCAGACCAATGTCACTGATGAATATGGATGCAAAGATTCTCAACAAGATCCTAGCAAACAGGATCCAGCAGCACATTCAAAAGATTATCCACCATGACCAGGTGGGATTCATCCCTGGGTTGCAAGGTTGGTTCAACATTCGCAAATCAATCAGTGTGATAGAACACATCAATAAGAGAAGAGAGAAGAACCACATGGTCCTCTCAATTGATGCAGAAAAAGCATTTGACAAAATCCAGCATCCGTTCCTGATGAAAACGCTTCAAAGTATAGGGATAGAGGGAACATTCCTGAACTTCATAAAATCTATCTATGAAAGACCCACAGCAAATATCATCCTCAATGGGAAAAAGCTCGCAGCCTTCCCGTTGAGATCAGGAACACGACAAGGATGCCCACTCTCACCACTCTTGTTCAACATAGTATTAGAAGTTCTAGCAACGGCAATCAGACAACAAAGAGAAATAAAAGGTATCCAAATTGGCAAGGAAGAAGTCAAACTCCCTCTCTTCGCAGATGACATGATTCTTTATATGGAAAACCCCAAAGACTCCACCCCCAAACTACTAGAACTCATACAGCAATTCAGTAACATGGCAGGATACAAAGTCAATGTACAGAAATCAGTGGCTTTCTTATACACTAACAATGAAAATACAGAAAGGGAAATTAGAGAATCGATTCCATTTACTATAGCACCAAGAACCATAAGATACCTGGGCATAAACCGAACCAAAGAAGTAAAGGACCTGTACTTGAGGAACTACAGAACACTCATGAAAGAAATTGAAGAAGACACAAAAAGATGGAAGACCGTTAAATGCTCTTGGATTGGAAGAAAAAACATTGTTAAAATGTCTATACTGCCTAGAGCATTCTATACTTTTAATGCCATTCCGATCGAAATTCCACCGATATTTTTCAAAGAGCTGGAGCAAATAATGCTAAAATTTGTATGGAGTTAGAAGAGACCCCAAATTGCTAAGGAAATGTTGAAAAACAAAAACAAACTGGCGGCAACACGTTACCCGATTTCAAGCTTTACTACAAAGCTGTGATCACGAAGACAGCGTGGTACTCGCATAAAAACAGACACATAGACCAGTGGAACAGAGTGGAGAGCCCAGATATGGACCCTCAACTCTATGGTCAAATAATCTTCGACAAAACAGGAAAAAATATTCAATGGAAAAAAGACAGTCTCTTCAATAAATGGTGCTGGGAAAACTGGACAGCGATATGTAGAAGAATGAAACTGGACCATTCTCTTACACCGTTCACAAAGATAAACTTGAAATGGATAAAAGACCTCAACGTGAGACAGGAATCTATCAGAATCCTAGAGGAGAACATAGGCAGTAACTTCTTCGATATCAGCCACAGCAACTTCTTTCAAGATATGTCTCCAAAGGCCAAGGAAACAAAAGCAAAAATGAACTTTTGGGACTTCATCCAGATCAAAAGCTTCTGCACAGCAAAGGAAACAGTCAACAAAACAAAGAGGCAACCCACGGAATGGGAGAAGATATTTGCAAATGACAGTACAGACAAAAGGTTGATATCCAGGATCTACAAAGAACTTCTCAAACTCAACACACAAAAAACAGATAATCATATCAAAAAATGGGCAGAAGATATGAACAGACACTTCTCCAATGAAGACATACAAATGGCTATCAGACACATGAAAAAATGTTCATCATCACTAGCCATCAGGGAGATTCAAATGAAAACAACATTGAGATACCACCTAACACCAGTAAGAATGGCCAAAATTAGCAAGACAGGAAACAACGTGTGCTGGAGAGGATGTGGAGAAAGGGGAACCCTCTTACACTGTTGGTGGGAATGCAAGTTAGTGCAGCCACTTTGGAGAACAGTGTGGAGATTCCTGAAGAAATTAAAAATAGAGCTTCCCTATGACCCTGCAATTGCACTGCTGGGTATTTACCCCAAAGATACAGATGTAGTGAAAAGAAGGGCCATCTGTACCCCAATGTTTATTGCAGCAATGGCTACGGTCGCCAAACTGTGGAAAGAACCAAGATGCCCTTCAATGGATGAATGGATAAGGAAGATGTGGTCCATATACACAATGGAGTATTATGCCTCCATCAGAAAGGACGAATACCCAACTTTTGTAGCAACATGGACGGGACTGGAAGAAATTATGCTGAGCGAAATAAGTCAAGCAGAGAGAGTCAAGTATCATATGGTCTCACTTATTTGTGGAGCATAACAAATAACATGGAGGACATGGGGAGATGGAGAGGAGAGGGAGTTGAGGGAAACTGGAAGGGGAGATGAACCATGAGAGACTATGGACTCTGAAAAACAACCAGAGGGTTATGAAGGGGCGGCGGGGGGGGGTGGGTGGGTGGTGGGCGTGGGGTGGGAGGTTGAGGAACCAGGTTGTGGGTAGTGGGGAGGGCACGTACTGCATGGAGCACTGGGTGTGATGCCAAAACAATGAACACTGTTATGCTGTAAATAAGAAAATAAAAATAAATAAATTAATTTAAAAAAAGAACACCTTAAAAATAAAAAATTTCCATCTTATTCAATTCAAATTTGACCATTGTATTGAAATTTGTGGTTTGCCTAACACCACTACAGATCACATTTTCTAAAGGTTACCATTTTGCCCTCTCTCCAACTACACAAATAAATTAGTTCTTAAGAAAGAATATAAATGAACTGTTGTTACTTTCTGAATGAATGTCTAAGCGTATACTATGAAAATTACCAAGGAAATTAACTGCAGAAAGTACAACAGCTTTCCTAGGTAGGTCTTAAGTTGGATACTTTTTATGCATCATGTTCAAACTAATATCTCAGAAAGAATCTTCAAAGAATAATTAAATTAGAATTAACCAAAATGAGAGTTGGGTCTAGACAATGGAGGAATAGAAATTTGGAGACAAACTCAATGGCTACCATCTTCCTTCAACATAAGCAGTAATGGATAACATGGATATATTAAAACAAACAAATTTTCACATTTCTACATGTCATATCATTATTGCATTATTTTTTTGTATTCTAAGGTATAACTGATATAATTCAATTTATAAAACATTATAAGTAAGAGTGTAATCAAGTTTATTTTTCAAAAGATTTAAATAGTTACACACTAGCTAAAAGCTTAGTCTCATTCCAAACGCAATTATTTCTTCTGCAAGTTTTTTTTTTTTTTTTTTAATTTTTTTTTTTTTTTTTTTTTTTTTTTTTTAAAGATTTTTTATTTATTTATTTGACAGAGAGAGATCACAAGTAGACAGAGAGGCAGGCAGAGAGAGAGGGAAGCAGGCTCGCTGCTGAGCAGAGAGCCCGATGTGGGACTCGATCCCAGGACCCTGAGATCATGACCTGAGCCGAAGGCAGCGGCTTAACCCACTGAGCCACCCAGGCGCCCTCTTCTGCAAGTTTTGAGCTAAATCATTGTGATCAGTGTCTGATGGAGTCCTTTACTTAGAAAAGTATTTTACTTATACCTAGAGTATGCAAAAATACCTAGTATTTTTATAATATATTCAAATAGGCGGGGGAACATTTAAACTTGTCATCAAAAGTTTTAAGCATGGGGGCGCCTGGGGGTTCAGTGGGTTAAAGCCTCTGCCTTCAGCTCAGGTCATGATCCCAGGGTCCTGGGATGGAGCCCCGTGTTAGGCTCTCTGCTCGGCAGGGAGCCTGCTTCCTCCTCTCTCAAACATTCCAGAACTTTGGTATAGTGTGTCTAAGACTGGTCTTTAATCTTTAAATGTAACACGAAGTTAAAATATCCAGGTTTATAGAGGAACATTTATAATAATGAATTATGTGGCTAAATGTGTTTGTAGTTGAATCACTGAACATTCAGGAAAGATTATTTTAACAACAGGATTTTTCATTAAAGAGGAAAGATTCTAAGAAATGATTCAGGATTTCAGAATACCTAGTCACTCAAAAGATTTCAATTAACTTGAACTATTCCATTTGACTCATTGACAAAAGTCTGCCTAATAATTTAATATACTGAAATAATTACTCATTTGTTCCATTTGTTGTACAGACACATCTGACAAAAGTGAAGGCATAAATATTCACCAACTTCAGTGTCCCTCTCCTCCCCACCCTTGCAGTTAGATATCAGCCCTGAAGCAGGAGGAGTAGGTGCAAGGAGGGGTCACAAGGTGCTGTCCCAGTCTGAGTTGCTTCCTTGAAAGAGAATCTATGTTCCTAGGTCATCTGTCTAAAGCCTCATCAGAACTTAGTCCTTCATCCCTACTAAAAGAAACTAATTAAATAGATTAGTTAACCTGATTAGGGTTTGTCGGCCCAGGCCTTCACCATCTTGCACTCCTATGTTCATTATGAAAGTCACCTCTAAATGTCCTTTGCTAATAACCCTAAATAAATGCTACCAATTAGGGATTCAGTCCATATAGTATGCAAGTTGGCATCATAGAAAGCCAGGATAGAGAAGAATGCCGAGAAGTTTAGTATGTAGATAATTGCTTATTCTCCCAGGTAGGACATATTATTGTGGTCTCTTGCAAAAGAGAGTTTCTTGTAAGTTGATACATCATACTTCAATCATTTTTAAAAAAGTTTTATTCACAGGCAAAGAATCATGGTGTGGAATCTAACACTGGGTCCTATTTTCCAAAGCATTAATTTGCTTTGTGATCTTGTGAGTTCTGTATAGGCTTTTAAATTTCTCTTGACCCATAGATAGTAACACTCAGTATGAAATTCCACTAAGTGTCTGATCAATATTGTTAACACTTGGCTTAAAAAGAGAGATCTTCGTTCCCTTCAGAAGGTGGTTCTATTTGGGGCGCCTGGGTGGCTCAGTGGTTAAAGCCGCTGCCTTCGGCTCAGGTCATGATCTCAGGGTCCTGGGATCGAGTCCCGCATCGGGCTCTCTGCTCAGCAGCAAGCCTGCTTCCCTCTCTCTCTGCCTGCCTCTCTGCCTACTTGTGATCTCTCTCTGTCAAATAAGTAAATAAAAAAAAAAAAAAAAAACTTTAAAAAAAATATTTAAAAAAAAAAAAAAGAAGGTGGTTCTATTAAAGTGTATCAACTGAAAAGCTTCTGCTTTGAAAATAATTTTGCTCTATGTTTTAATGGAGAATATTTGATATCCCAATTTTCTGATTTCCCTTCTAATTAATTGTTTTAGTGGTCATCAGATACACACTGCAGGAACATTCATAATGGCAGAAAAACTAAAACAAATAAAAACCTAAAGTCCACTGATGGGAGAGTGAGTAATTAAGTTGTTATCAATATAATTGTGATAATATTCAACCAATGGAGTATTATGCAACAGTTAAATGAATAAACTATTCCTATACATATGGATAAATAATTTACAAACTATATTGTATACAAAATATAAATTGCAGAAAGCAAAATACATTATCATACTTATAGAGCTCATTAACAAGCCAAACTAAGCCGTATCATGCTTTATGTATTAACTATTATACATTATTTTTTTTTAATACTAGTTTCTCCTGAGATTAATAGCATTAGTAAATTCCAGAGCTGAGATTCCGAATCAGCACTCTTGTCTTTTGTGAATGTAAATCTAGAATTCAATTCATCAAGTCCCCAGGTTTTGCAGTTAAAATATTGTGGAAATGTGGAAAAGGTTCAGTTTACTCATACTCACTAAATAATCTTTAGAGCTTCAATAGTACTTGGTTAAGGGGATGAAGTATCCTAAAATGAAGGGACTAGATGGTATCTTCTTACTACTTCAATTCGGGAAGTGAATAGACAATCATTTTTATGCAGTATTTCCATTTCTAGTCACTATGCATTTTGTCCATATTATATACCCATTAAGGATATTTGCTCAAAAACTAGGATTTTAGGGGCACCTGGATGGTTCAGTCAGTTAAGCGTCCAACTCTTGATGTTGGCTCAGGTCATGATCTCAGGGTCCTGGGACTAAGCCCCATGTCAGGCTCTGCACTTCAACGGGGAGAGTCTGCTTCTCTCCCTCTCCCTTTGCCCCTCCTGCTGCTCACTATCTCTCTCTCTCTCAAAAAAAAAAAAAAAAAAAAAAAAAAACCTTCAGGATTTTAATTTTACAAAATCTTTTCTGTTGTTTACCAATTTAAAAAGGAAAGTCATAAGACCATAAATGATATCATCACTGTACATGGCTAATCTTGCAAAAGCTTTGCACTTGAAAGCAGGCATGTATGAGATCAATTGTAATAAAAAAAAACTCATTCTCAAATGGATGCCTTTAATAACTGCACCTAGATGGATGTCTTAATTGACTTCATAGGTAAAATCCTTTCATGATGTATATCAAATCATCATGTAGTACAATTAAAATATATTACAATGTTACTTGTCAACTAGTCCTCCATAAAGCTGGATAAAAACAATTGTACCTAAACAACTTGAAGCACGTTATAATATCTTAATGAGTTATATACAACTAAAATTAACAGCCTTTTCTACATCTTCCTGAAACGTATTTCTATGAGTCCCAATCTTGCTGCAAAATACAAAGAATTTAGAAGAGCATAGTAAAAAAAATAGTCAATTCATTTTCATATGTGGTAAAAAGCATCTTTAAAAAAAAAAAAGCTCATTAAGGCAGGGATTAACAACAACTATCTTTTTTTGAAAGATTCATTACTCCTTTATTTATTTTAAAGAGAGAGAGCATGTGTAAGATTGGGAAAGGGCAGAGTGAGAGAGAGAGAAACTCAAGCTGACACCAATTTGATGCAGAGCCTGATATGGGGCTCAATCTCACAAACCTGAGATCATAACCGGAGTCGAAACCAGGAGTTAGACACTTAACCAACTGCACCACCCAGGCACCCCATAACTGTCTTTTGACTTTAACCCTAACCTGTTCCCTTTCAGCAAGACACATGGGTAGTTCTATGCTTTCTCAGTATCACTGTATTTTTGCACTCATGTCTCCTGCTAGGGCATTCTGATACTATAATCCAAGAGGCAGAACTCCCATGTCATCAATACAGCTGCCAGCTCAGAGAACTTGCTCTTGACATCTTGTTCATTGACTTAGGAAATCCCATTTCAAAAGATGAAGAATGACGTTCCCTTAATCTTGCCTCAGAAATCAGGCAGTTTTTGAGTTTCTCATTTTCATGTTACCAAAAATCTTTGGTTACACTGTCCTCATTTCTGAACCTAGAATAAACACTCATGCAAACCCAGCATCCTCAACCCATCTGTTTCACCTTTAAATTTCAGGAAGCCTTTTAGTACCTTTCAACTGAAAATAAAGTATCCTAGATATGGTTAGGAAGAAGTAAAGAAAGGCTCAGGAAATTTCCCAATTAAGTTCAGCTTTATTATTTTGCTTAAATAATCTGTAAAACGTTTCACCAGGAGTTCAAGGAAACATCCTATATATTAAGTACCTCCTGAAGAAAAAATTATATCTCTACTTTAAAAAAAATAACATACATCAGTAACACTGCTACATTAAATTACTTAAACTAATGATAACTAAGCTATACCAGGAACTTGCATGGGTTTCATTCATTCACTTATTCATTCATTTATTCACTTATTCAACAAATACCTCTTGAGTGTCTATTACAGGGTACATGGCAGGTCCAGTCTCTAGGGAAATAGCACAGAATAAGTAGCAAGACCAGTATTCTCATTGACTTTACCATCTAATCCAGCAAAGGTGGCAACAAATAAATAAATAATGAAGAAACTATTAGCAAGAATTTTCTAGGTATCGATATAAAATTGCCGGGAGGCTATACTAGATGGGGCAATCAAGGAAAATATTTCCAAGGAAGGGGAGGAAATGACTGGGAAACAGCACTGGGAAACACGGAAGACATATTCACCTTTCCTACAGAGCCTGAGGCATGTTGGGTAGCAACAGAAAAAATTTTTTTCCTCCAAAAGCTTCCTGGGAAGGTAGTGTTATTGAACGACCATCACATTTCAGTCAGGTTTTACAAGAAGGTAACGAGAAGAATCAGAAAACAGGCTAAGAGTATGTGAATTTTACTGAGGAGATCCTGAGTTCCCGGGAGCACAGAGGAAAAGGTTGAAACTGTGAGATTGATAATTTCTTTTTTCTTAAAAAATATTTTCCAAGGTTAATAAGTTATTTCTGAAGTAGTACCTGTTTATCACCTTACCTGTGTTTCCTTTTGCAATATACCAGAAGATTATCAAAAAGAAAAAACACCTGTTCTTGAATATTTCCAGAAGAAATTTTCAGCAAGATGCCACACATTAGCATCTCAGTGCAGGTGTCGGTGATCTTGGATCCCTAGGTTAAAAAAAAGAAAAAGAGAGAGAGAGAGATAATGTCTGATTACTTAACAGAAACTTTTGTGTGTAATTCTTTTTCTCATTAAAAGTCTGTTTTTATTTCAAGATACAATATATGGACAGAATAAAAGTTGAAACACCATAAATATTTATACACTGGATGGAGGTCTCTTTTCCTCCCAGACTCCTCCTCATCAGTCTCAGCAGATACAACTGTGGTTAGGAGACTCTGGGTCTTCTTTTAGCTTTCTTACACATGTAGGCATATATAAGCATGGATGATACATGTTACCGATGCTCTTTTATAAGGAGATGATTTCAAACTGATGCATAAAATTCATGTCTCTAACACTTCTCTCCCCCTCCTCTCTTCCCCTGGTATGGGAAAAGAGCTCCACGGATATATCACAAAGTACATTAAATTCTCTAAATTTTTAACGGGTCTCAACTTATTTATCCACTCCTTGGATGGGGAGAAGAAAAAAGAAGAAATTAAAGAAAAAAAAAACTATTTAAAGAGAGCAACCTTCCATACAGCTTCAACCCAAGGTAAAATTTAGCATAGGCACACTTGTTCCTTAAATAAGCCTTCACTGAGTGCATGCTAAGCTCAGATGACTAGTGACAAAACTAAGTCTACACACAAGAACTAACCACTGAGAGGAGACACAGATGGAAAGAACCTGAATCATGAACAGAGGAAAGCTGCCCAATGAAGCAGAGTACAAGCATTGGACTGTTGTGTGAGCTGATTAAAAGTCTGTCCTTTGAGCCATTATAAAAGTGGAAGTGTATTTGTTTCTACATCCTAAACTATCACAACTAATGCACTGAGTTAGACAAAACAAAAAACAAACAAACAAAAAAAACAAAAAAGTTTTCAGTAGATAGCTGGTAAGCATGCTCTGTTTTCAATATGTCTGGTCCTTAAATCTAGGGATAAATTTCTGATTCTTTTTCAACTCAATGCTTTTATTTTTGTTTTTGATATTTAAAAATCAGACCACGAATTGTAAATTTCATATTTCCACAGTAATCATTGATATGGTTTATCTGATTATAAAAATTTAAATTACAGTGATAACTCATACATGTCAGTAAGAAATTTCCCAAATGGGAAGTTAAGAGAATGTGATTGTGCTGAGTATCTGCATTACAAACACATTTTATTTATTTTTTATTTTTTACTAACTTTATTCTATTAAAGATCTTATTTATTTGTCAGAGAGAGAGAGAGAGACAGAGAGAGCACAAACAGGGGGAGCAACAGGCAGAGGGAGAAGGAGGCTCAATCCCAGGACCCTGGGATCATGACCTGAGCTGAAGGCAGGTGCTCAAATGAGTGAGACACCCAGGCATCCCTACACACATATTTTATTTTTTGTTTTTGTATTTAACTTAATTTTTTTTTTAAAAAATTAATTTTAATTCCAGGAGAGTTACCAAACAGTGTTATAGTAGTTTCAGGTGTATAATATAGTGACTCAGCAAGTCCATACCTTATTCAGTGCCCATCACGATAAATGTATTCTTAATCCCCCTCATCTCTTTCACGCTTCCCCCGGACTCACCTCCCCTCTGGTGACCACCCATTACAAAATATTTTAGATTTAAGACATTTCCCTTTTTCTCGTCTTTCATCATAAAGGTGGACATATAACTAGAGATCTATCAAAAATTTATACAATTTCATATCCTTCCTCATGTGATAATTAAGTAAAAACTGTCATCAAATTCGAATATAAATCCCAATTTCAGTGGCAATGATTTCTTACTTAAGTACTATCCCTACCTCAGAAAAAAATTACAATAGAATACTATTAAAAATGGAAATAAGGAAACATCACATTGATTCTTGCACAAGGACCTATACAATGTTATGAGCAGATTACTTAACCTGGCCCCTGGCAAGGTTGGTGCAGTTCCACCTCAGGCAAGGACATCTGAGAATCACGGCAACAGGCCCCTCCCCCAGTAGATAAGCAAGAACATCTAACCAAGAACAAGTCCCCTACTCAATAAGAACTGCAGAACTCCAGAACTAGGGGAAAGCAACACATAGAATTCATGACTTTTTTACCATGATTCTTTAGTCTTTGAAAGTTAACTTTTTAAATTTTGTTTTTTCCTTATTCTATTTGTAAAAATTTCCTCCATCTTATTTTAACGTTTTTTAACTATTTTATCTTATCAATACCTTTTTAAAAATCTTTTTAAATTTTCATTGTTGTACTCATATTCTATCCCTTCATTGTATTTAACTTTATTTTTTGGATATATACAGGTTTTTTTTCTTTAAAATTTTGGAACACAGATTCTTCTAATAGATCAAAATATACCCTAAATCTAGCACATGTCTTTGTTCTAGTCTCCAGCCTGATCACATTCTTTCCTCTTTTTGTTCCTCCTTTTTCAAAGAATTTATCATTTCCTGTTTTAGAATCATTTTAAATTTTCAGCTTTACAGTCATATTCCATCCCTTCATCATGTTTACCGTTATTTTGTCTGTTCTATTCACCAGTCTAATATATATAATTTTTTTCTATTTTCCTTTTTTCCTCCTTTGTTTTCCTCCCAGTTTTGGGTCTCTTCTGACTTGGTTAGTATATAATTTTCTGGGATCACTGCCACCCTTTGTTCGAGAGAACATCTTTTTTATCTGGAAAAAAATGACAAGGTGGAAAAACTCACCACAAAAAGAGAGAGAGAGAGAGAGAGAGAGAGAGAACAAGAGGCAGTACCGGTGCCTAGGGATCTAATCGATACAAACATTAATAATATCTCAGAACTACAGTTCAGAATGATGATTATCAAGGTGCTAGCTTGGCTTGAAAAAAGCATGGAAGACCCTAGATAATCCCTTTCTGGAGAAAAAAATCCCTTTCTGGAGGAATACAAGAATGAAAATCTAACTAAGTTGAAATCGAAAAAGATTTTAATGAGGTGTAATAAAAAATTGGAGGCTCTTACTTCTAGGATAAATGAGGCAGAAGAGAGAATTAAGTGATTTAGAAGACCAAATGATGGAGAATAAAGAAGCTGAGAAAAAGACAAACAACTACTGAACCACAAGGGCAGAATTTGAGAGATAAATGATACCGTAAGACAAAATAATATTGGGATAATTGAGATCCCAGAAGAAGAAAGAAAGAGAGAGGCAGAAGATATTTTGGAACAAATTATAGCAGAGAATTAATTTCCCTAATTGGGCAAAGGGAAGAAGCACCAAAATCCAGGAGGCACAGAGAAGCTCCCTCAAAATCAATAAAAATAGGGGGGAAGGGAGTCGGGAGAGGGGGGTGGGGTTATGGACATTGGGGAGGGTATGTGCTATGGTGAGTGCTGTGAAGTGTGTAAACCTGGTGATTCACAGACCCGTACCCCTGGGGATAAAAATATATGTTTATAAAAAAATAAAAAAAAATTAAAAAATCAATAAAAATAGGCCCACACCCTATCATCTAATAGTAAAACTTACAATTCCCAGTGACAAAGAGAAAATCCTGAAAGCAGCCCAGGACAAGAGGTCGGTAAACTCCAACAGTAAAAATATTAGATTGGAAGCAGACCAAGCTACAGAGATCATGCCAAAAGGACTGGCATGATATAATCAGAGCAATATAATGAGGAAAATATGCAATCAAGAATACTATATCCAGTTAGGCTGTCACTGAAAATAGAAGGAGAGATAAAAAGCTTCCAGGACAAAGACTAAAAGAATTTGCAATCACCAAACCAGCCCTACAGGAAATATTGAAAGGGGTCCTCTAATCAAAGACAGAGCCTAAAAGTAACAGACCAGAAAGGAACAAAGACAACATACAGTAACCGTAACCTTACAGGCAATAGTAGGGCACTAAATGTATAGCTTTCAATAGTTACTCTGAATGTAAGTAGGCTAAATGCCCCAGTAAAAAGACACAGGGTATCAGAATGGATTTAAAAAAAAAGAAAAGAACAAGAATGAAAAGACCCATCGATATGCTGTCTGCAAGAAACTCATTTGAGACCTAAAGACACCTCCAGATTTAAAGTCAGGGGGTGTAAAACAAGTTACCATGCTAATGGACATCAAAAGAAAGCTGGCATAGCAATCCCTACATCAGATAAATTAGATTTTAAGCCAAAGACTATAGTAAGAGATGAGGAAGGACACTATATCATACTTACAAGGTCTGTCCAAAAAGATCTAACAATTTTAATTATCTATGCCCCTAACATGGGAGCAGCCAATTATATACACCAATTAATAACAAAATCAAAGAAACATATCGATAATAATACAATAATAGTAGGCAACTTTAACAACCCCTCACTGAAATAGACAGATCATCTAAGGAAAAGATCAACAAGGAAATGAAGCCTTTAAATGACACACTGGACCATATGGAAATCACAGTTATATTTAGAACATTGCATCCCAGAATAACAGATTACACATACTTCTCTAGTGCACATGGAACATTCTACAGAATAGATCACATCCTGGGCCACAAATCAGGTCTCAACTGGCATCAAAAGATTGGGATCATTCCCCACATATTTTCAGGCCACAATTCTTTGAAACTAGAACTCAACTACAAGAGGAAAGTTGGAAAAAAAACTCAAATACATAGAGGCTAAAGAGAATAATGCTAAAGAATGAATGGGTCAACCAGGAAATTAAAGAAATAAAAAAAATCATGGAAACAAATGAAAATGAAAACACAACTGTTCTAAATCCTTGGGAAACAACAAAGGGAGTCCTGATAGGAAAGTATATAGCAATACAACCCTTCTCAAGAAAAAAGAAAGGTCTCAAGGACACAACCTAACCCTACACCTAAAGAAGCTAGAGAAAGAACAGTAAAGAAAGCCTAAACCCAGCAGGAGAAGAGAAATCATAAAGATCTGAGCAGAAATCAATGAAATGGAAACTAAAAAAAAAAAAAAAAAAAAAAACCAGTAGAACAAGTCAATGAAACTAGGAGCTGGTTCTTTAAAAGAACTAGTAAGATTGATAAACTCCTGGCCAGACTTATTAAAAAGAAAAGAGAAAGGACCCAAATAAATAAAAACACGAATGAAAGAGGAGAGATCACAACCAACACCAAAGAAATACAAACAATTATAAGAACATATTATGAGCAACTATTCACCAGCAAATTTGACAATTTGGAAGAAATGGATGAATTTCTAGAGACATATAAACTACCACAACTAAACCAGGAAGAAACAGAAAACCTGAACATACCCATAATCAGTAAGGAGACTGAAGCAGTCATTTAAAAAAAAAAAATCTCCCAGCTAACAAGAGCCCAGGGCCAGATGGCTTCTAAGGATGTCTACCAAGCATTTAAAGAAGAATTTCATTTCCTGAAACTATTCCAAAAAACAGAAATGGAAGGAAAACTTCCAAACTCATTTTATGAAACCAGCATTACCTTGATCCCAAAACCAGACAGAGACCCCATCAAAAAGAATTATAGACCAATATCCTTGATGAACATGGATGCAAAATATCTCACCAAAATACTAGCCAATAGGATCCAACAGTACATTAAAAGGATTATTCACCACAACCACGTGGGATTTATTCTTCGGCTGCAAGGTTGGTTCAACATCTGCAAATCAATCAATGTGATACATTAATAAAAGAAAGAACATGAACCATATGATACTTTTAATAGATGCTGAAAAAGCGTCTGACAAAGTACAGCATCCTTTCTTGATCATAACTCTCCACAGTGTAGGGATAGAGGGTACATACCTCAATATCATCAAAGCCATCTATGAAAAACTCACAGCAAATATCCATTCTCAATATCCGTTCTCAGAGAAAAACAGAACTTTTTCTCTAAGGTCAAGAACACAGAAGGGATGTCCACTATCACCACTGCTATTAAACATAATACCAGAAGTACTAACCTCAATAATCAGACAGGAAAAAGAAATTAAAGGCATCCTAATAGGTAAAGAAGAAGTGAAACTCTTGAGTCTTTGCAGATAGGATACTTTATGTGGAAAACCCAAAAGACTCCACTCCAAAACTGCTAGAACTCACACAGGAATTCAGTAAAGTGTCAGGATATAAAATCAGTGCACAGGGGGCGCCTGGGTGGCTCAGTGGGTTAAAGCCTCTGCCTTCGGCTCAGGTCATGATCCCAGGGTCCTGGGATCGAGCCCCACATCGGGCTCTCTGCTCCGCAGGGAGCCCGCTTCCTCCTCTCTCTCTGCCTGCCTCTCTGCCTACTTGTGATCTCTCTCTGTCAAATAAATAAATAATATTTAAAAAAAAAATCAGTGCACAGAAATCAGTTGCATTTCTATACACCAACAACAAGACAGAAGAAAGAGAAATTAAAGAGTCAATCCCATTTACAATTGCACCGAAAATCATAAGACACCTAGGAATAAACCTAACCAAAGAGGCAAGGAATCTGTGCTCAGAAAACTATAATGTATTCATGAAAGAAATTGAGGAAGACAAAAAGAAATGGAAAAGTGTTCCATGCTCATGGGTTGGAAAAACAAATATTGTGAATATGTCTATGCTACCTACCTATAGCAATCTACACATTTAATGCAATTTCTATCAAAATACCATCAATTTTTTTTCAAAGAAATGGAATAAATAATCTTAAGATTTATATGGAACCAGAAAAGACCCCAAATAGCTAGAGGAATGTTGAAAAGAAAACTAAAGTTGGCAGAATCACAATTCTGGACTTCAAGCTCTATTACAAACCTATAATCATCAAGACAGTATGGGACTGGCAGAAAAACAGACACATAGGTCAATGGAACAAAATAGAGAGCCCAGAAATGGATCCTCAACTCTATGGTCAACTAATCTTTGACAAGGCAGGAAACAACGTCTAAAGGAAAAAAGACAGTCTCTTCAACAAATGGTGTTGGGGAAATTGGACTGCCACATGCAGAGGGATGAAGCTGGACCATTTACTTACACCACACATAAAAATAGACTCAAAATGGATGGAATACCTCATTGTGAGACAGAAATCCATCAAAATCTTTGAGAAGAACACAGGTAGCAAAACCTCTTCAACCTCAGCTGCAGCAACTTCTTCCTAGAAACATCAGCAAAGGCAAGGCAATTGAGGGCAAAAATGAACTATTGGGATTCCATCAAGATCAAAAGCTTTTGCACAGCAAAGGAAACAGTCAACAAAACCAGAAGACAACTGACAGAATGGGAGAAGATATCTGAAAATGACATATCTGATAAAGGACTAGTACCTAAAATCTATAAAGAACTTACCCAACTCAACACCCAAAGAACAAATAATCCAATCAAGAAATGGGCAGAAGACATGAACAGACATTTCTGCAAAGAAGACATCCAGATGGCCATCAGACACATGAAAAAGAACTCAACATCGCTCGGCATCAGGGACATACAAATCAAAACCACAGTAAGATACCATACCATACCAATGAGAATGGCTAAAATTAACAAGTCAGGAAACAATAGATGTTGAAGAGGATGGGGAGAAAGGGGAACCCTCCTACACTGTTGGTGGGAATGCAAGTTGGTGCAGCCACTCTGGAAAACAGTATAGAGGTTCCTCAAAAGGTTTAAAATAGAGCTACCCTATGACTTAGCACTCTCACTCCTGGCTATTTACCCTAACGATACAAATGTAGTAATCTGAAGGGGTACATGCACCCAAATGTCTACAGCAGTAATGTCCACAATAGCCAAACTATGGAAAGATCTGCAAGATCCCTGAAGATCTCTTCTGAACCTTCTCCAGTTTGTGAGGGTCTCCCTCAATACGGAACATCTTCAGAAGTGAACACGACCACCCAGATGCAAGCTGGCAAATAAATCATATAGTGATATCAGTATTTCTCCAGACCCCTACAATATATATCTTGATTCTATAAGATTGGATTAACACATTTATGGCAATTCCATCTTACAGGTAATTCCAAGTGCTCCATTAGTCAACAACGCCTCTGGATCATTTTCCTCTATTGTATGCTTAGTTTGACTTTTGATTTAATCTAGATTGGTAGCATAGCAAACTATAAAACCCCTTACTAATATTACAAATACATTATGGTTGGGGGCACCTGAATGGCTCAGTTGGTTAACTGTCTCTTTTCAGCTCAGGACATGATCCCAAGGTCCTGGAATGGAGCCCTGGGTCAGGCTCAGCCTGCCTCTCCCTGTCCCTGTCCCTCCACTTGTGCTCTCTTTCTCTTTCAAATAAATACAATTTTTAAAAAATCTTTAAAAACTACATTATGTTTAAGTCATTACCATAAGTTCCCATTAGCTCCTAGCTCCTGATCAAAAACCAGAATAATATTAATTGACCTCTGTGAGGTAAAACACTTCTTTTCAAAAACAGCCCAAAGCATCTGTTTAATAATCTATTAATGAAACTTTGTGGGGTAATGACATAGAGCCCAACAATCTTGTTATCTTTTAAAGTATATCTCACAATATAAACATAACATCACTCCTATTATATTTTACTAAATCCTACCAAGACGTTTCTATCCCTGTAATGATATGTCTTTAATATTTAACAGCAAGCTTTAAGAATCAGTACATTAGGTACCTTTACTATCTTCTACCAGAGTAGAATAGTAATAGTATTAGATAATAGTGAACTACTACTATCACATGAAATGTCCATTAAATAAATCCAGGAGGATTGCTTACGCACTTAGAAGGAATCTGTGTTGAACATACACATTTGTCTAAAAAATCTCCTTCTAAATGAATGGCCTATAGCATTTCTCTTTATACCATGTGTATAAGCTGTAAATGGTCAAGAAGAACCATTGTGCCCTTGATTTACCATGATTGAATCTGTGCATTATTACTAGGACAATGGCAACTAGAAATCAGTAAGAATCTCTTAACTACAGAGACATACAATGTTAGAAATATCAAAAATTTGACCAAGTGTATATACCGTCTTCTGTATAGTCATGATATGCCTCTCACTTCAAATCCATCCCATGTACAAGTAGACACTTAATAAGCGTCTCTTTTTAAATAATGTTGTGTTATTTTCCCCTTGCTTACATGATAAATCTACCTTTCTCTGTAGCTAAAACAAAAGAAAACAAAACCCTCACGACTTTATCTTTAAAGTAAATGAAATGTATGATATTTCGAAATTACATGCAATTTTTTTTTCATTTACCTAGAAATCCCAGGAGAGCTTCTGGGGTTAGAAATAAAGAAGTCAAGCTACAAAATTCACGGAAGGAATTGAAATATAGTATGGCGATGAACATCAGATTACTAGGTAAGAGTCAGGAGCACTAAAGTCTATCAAAATGACAACGTCAGGCAAGTGAACTAGAATATAAAAAATGTCGAAGCAGTAAAACAAGCCAGGCAGATCATCAGAAGACAGCAAAGCCTCTAGGGCAATGGGTCTCAAAGTTTAGAGTTTGGGAGACACACCTGATATGCTTCTTGAAATTCCCAGGTTCCCTGGTCCTGCCTTCGGAGATTGAAACTGAGTAAAGCTGGGGTAGGTCCCACGTCATTCCAGTAAATGCTGATGCATGTGGAACACTCTAAGTAAAATTGCCTTGGAGGCTTTGAGTACCTGATTCCAGGTGCTCAAGTGCATCCTATGGCAACCCTGCTGACAGGGAGATAGAGGTGAGCACAGGTCTCTGCCTGAGGTAGTCCTGACTGCTTCCTAGTCCCAGGGCAGATAGGCATTGATCGTGTTACCATGGTCGCAAATATACCACATGGTCATCTCTGGTATATTTCATCACTGGTGAATATTCACTTATACCTAAATAATGTTACATAACCTAGGTAGTGTTTTATCTTCATTTTGAAAATTGATGCTAATTTTTAAATCTAGAAATCTTTTCTTTGGCAATTCCATATTTAGTCATTGAACAATCATGTATGATAAACACTTTTCTCTAGATGAATACTAAAGTCAGGGTTTTAACATTTCTATAACATGCCAAACAATGTGTTAAACATTTTTTCCTTGTATAAATCTCTAGCAAGTTGGCTTCTCTGTAAAGTTTTAGGAAGCAAGAGGGAGAGAGGGAGACGGGAGGGAGGAAGAAAAGGAGGAAGGGAGGAAGGAAGGAAGGAAGGAGGAAAGAAATATGGTGGGAGGACAGGAGGAAGGAAAATAAAAGAAAGGGAAAGATGTTTGGTTAGATCAGTTTTGTACAGTCTTTCATGGGTCACCAAGTAGATATTGAAGGCGGCAGATTATTTCACTATGGGAAAAAAAAATACCCTATAGAAATACTTTTACAAAGATGGAACTTCATGTGTCTGTGAAAAAAATATTGCCCATTAAAATAAGCTATTTTAACAGTACAGTGATATATCATAGAGTCATAAACGAACATTTGAAGGCAAGGTATAAAGAATTATTTTAAAAAGTAAGAGGGGGCGCCTGGGTGGCTCAGTGGGTTAAAGCCTCTGCCTTCGGCTCAGGTCATGATCCCAGGGTCCTGGGATCCAGCGCCGCATCAGGCTCTTTGCTCAGCAGGGAGCCTGCTTCCTCCTCTCTCTCTGCCTGCCTAGTTGTGATTTCTCTCTGTCAAATAAATAAAATATTAAAAAAAAAAAGTAAGAGGGCTTGTATAAATCATTAATTTTGGACTATCTGAAAGCTATTGCCCATAATGTAATATGTATATGTACATATTCAATACAGAATTTTTTTAAAGATTTTACTTATTTATTTGACATAGACAGAGAGAGATCACAAGCTGGCAGAGAGGCAAGCAGAGAGAGAGGGGGCAAGCAGGCTCCCTGCTGAGCAGAGCCCGGTGTGGGGCTCGATCCCACAACCCTGAGACCATGACCTGAGCCGATGGCAGAGGCTTTAACCCACTGAGCCACCTATGCGCCCCAGTACAGATATTTTTAAATAATGTGTTTGCCCATATGATTCAGACTTTTGCTGTCTCAGCAATCCCTTAAAAAATAACCAAAATAATGTACTTTTTTCATCTAGATGATTTATCCTTTTTAACATGCATTTCCCTTTAAGAAGCAACATTTATCATGTAAAATCACACCTGTGATGAATTATATATATATATAGAACTAAATACAGCAAAGCCCCAGCAAGGACGTTCCATGGATGGTTTTAATCCTGACCACTTTTATTAAATCAGGAAAGGGAGGCTGAGTGGCCGTTCAAGGGGAGAAGTAACCACCCATTAATAACTGCACTATGGGTGGCAATCTACTCATCCAGTGCCTCTCCTTCCAAAAGCTTCTCTTTCTAATCCAGTCTGTGGAAACCTATCTCATCCCTCCTCCTTGGTCCCAGAAGGTGCAAAGGCTTGGGACATGACCCCTGTTCCAGATTCTAGTGGAAGAAACAGATATGAAAGCATAGAATTAAATGCAGTGTGATCACTGCAGTAACAGAGTAGCAACAAAATGAGAGCTGGCCTGAATTAACACTCTTAGAGATAGCTGTGTGTGTATGATTATTTGTTTATCATTAACTATATAGTTCATTCCATGTCGTGGTTTCAGGTTTCAATCACTCTTTAGGGGTTTTCTTTGTCAGACTTACAAAGTACACCATTTCAGTATCACCTTCTGATAGGGTGAAAAGATCAGTCTGAAATGGATGGAGCAAACCATGACTTCAGTCACTAAAGCCAGGACCCAGCGGCAGTCCATGTTGGCAACCCTCCTCACCAATGGCTCCTCTTCCCACTGTGGGTGTCTCATGGTCAAGATCCAGCCAGAAAATGGTGATAATTCAGAATCTAATTTGTTAAGAAGCTGAATAATTTTGATTCTATGAATTGGAGGTATAATCAGGTGTGAATTATATAGTCAGTATACATGAAAGACTAGTAAATTCAAAGTGCCATTACAGAATTTAATGTAATTTAATTTAATGTGGAATATGATGAATTTCCATAGGTGGACACAAGTTAGGTGACAAAGTATGCTTTCAGAAAATGACAACACCCAGAAAAGACAGTCAGGAGCGTGTGGATTTATTTTATGGCCCCTTTTCTAATTTCCAGTGTGTCTTCAAACATTAAAATGATTTATGAAGCACTGCAACAATAGAACAAAGCCCCACCTCTGAAAAAGACCCAATGAAAATACTATTGCTAAACCACATCTGGATTATTTGAAAGGTAAATCTTTTTATGTTAAGTTCTCTTAATATGTTATGGAAGGGTTCATTACTGATTCTTTGCAGCTATGAGGAGGCAAAAAATCACTATAATAGGAAACTAGTCACTAATTATCTGACCCCACTGTCAGCGCTCCCTGCTTAACACCAGAGTCTACCCCATTCATCTTGTCAACTCAATGTTGAATGTCAATACTGGAAAAACGCAGACTGCAGAGAGAAGGCATAATCTTGGCAAAGGAGGAGGATGACAGGAGGCCCTGAAACTTCCCCCAATCATATACAAAGCACTGACAGATGAAGATCTAACAAGAGCTAGACCCACTCACGGTGGAAGAAAAGAAAATTGACAAGAATGACAACTAGGTGGGCGTCTCATAAGAGAATGATTTCAGTATCAAAGGAGTGTCTCAAGAAAATGAATGAAGCATTTGAATATTCTTTCAAAAAACCTTTTAAATCTACTAGAAAAGTTAAACATGAAATGAAGAATATCACATCATTTTATCATAGAATGTCATAAAATGTATGTCCCACAGCAAGATTTAGCATTTGGTTCACTCTTTTTGAGATTCAATTTATTAAATGATGTTTTAACCTAGATTCTGTCATCTATTAGATAAAACTAATAACATAAATGTTCGTTTTATCGAAATGAAGTCCCAATCAAGCTTCCCCCCTCCCACTTAGGAAATTCTGCTCCCTTTCTACATAGATTGACTTTCAATGGCCTTCTTCCCAAACCAACTATCCTTAAGTAACAAGGGCCATCTATAAATCAATTCTGTCTCAAGGCAGTAGACAAATTTGTATCTACCAAATCACCTTGTAGAAAAGAAAAAAAAATTCTCATCACAACCTCTGTTAGACTCATACTCATAAAGTAAGAGAACATGACTTGAAGTCAATATACTGTCAGACACAATCATATATAAAAAGCAGGAAATGGATGTTAAAACAGGTTTGTGCCATTATATTTCTCCACGCAGAAAGCCAAGAGGTGTCAAATTTCTATTCTGTTTCTATTTCATAAAATGCAGTAACTATTTTGATCTTATTTTTTCCAGCACCTTCATATTTTAATAATTCTCCCTCTTATCTTTTAATATGATTGTTTTCAGATTTGAGAGATCTATTCCAAACAAGGCTATCACGGATATAAAGCTGAATTACCAAGTGATATAATGCTTTTTGATACTCCCTTGTTGACAGAGTTCATTAGGACTCCAAAGATTAGAGTTACCATTACAATACTATCAATCAGCCAAAAAGCAGACCAAGACGGCGACTGGTCCTGCTCTATGAAATGAATCAGTGACTCTGATTAAACAACTAATGAACTTCCTTTCCAAGCACACTGATCACTGCCCTACAATTACCTTTGGCAGAATATCCTGTGCAATGCTCTGAATGTTGGAGAAGACATAAAACTGAGATATCATAAATTATACTAATAAAAGGCAGAACTTCAAATCTGAGCAATTAAACTACAGATCTTCTGTAATGACAGTCACTATGTAAATGATGACAAACACCTAATTTCTATAGTCAATTTACTTCTAAATGGCAAGCAATCAACGTAATCTAAAGAATTAGCTTAATTTTTTTCTGAGTAGATACAATATTACACGGTGACAAGGAATATAGGTTTAAACTCTGCCATCCATTAGCTATAAGCACTTGGGGTAAATCATATGGGCCCTCACTTTTTAAATCTGTGTAATGGGGATTATAAAACCTCAGCGAACTGTTAAGGGCTCACCAAGATTGCATACAATGGAAGATTAGCCTTTCCTCAAAAGGAAAGTGGCTGACTGGCCAACAAGGACCTCTGTCCTCCCCTAGGCAAGACTACAGGAATCTTAGATTTTGATCTTGAATCTTGAGTGATGTAATAGAACGGTAGAAAACATTATTAGAGTCTATCCATTTTACTCAGGGCACTGATGAACCTACCTACCAGTTTTGGCTGCCTAGACACCCTTGAGAGTATAGCTTTTCTACTGATTCTGTGAGCTACTCCGTATCTTTTTAAATTAATTTTTCTTTTAGTTTCTGTGACTTGGAGCTATCTAACCTTAAGTGAAGTGATATAATACCTTCAGTAGTCAGGAGCTTGTATTAGACAAATAGGAATTTCTCAACGGTAAAAATCCTACCATTGAACCCGAGCTTTAAAATACTTCCCATTTGCGTAGGATTTTATAGTATTCAAAGCACTTCCACTTATTTCATTTGACTCCTGTAATAATCCACATACTATGTGGGAGAGGTCTGATGCATCATCCCCAAAGTAAGGGTTAGAGTCCGGACTAGAGAAAATCATGTTTCAACTCTGTGTTATCTAATTTGGGACCATAGATTTCAATCACTTGTTTACCTAAATTCAACATAAAGGAATGTAACGATAATTTATAGCACAAAATATTAGACAGGCAAGATACCAGACAGTTTTTACTATAAAAAGCCTTCTTTTGATTAATGAGAAAATAAGACTGGATAATTGACTTACATGAAATAAATAATCCACCTAAGGTGAAAACAATGCTGATTCATGCTGTATCAGATTCAGATACCATTCAAGAAATTTTATAGTTACTGGAGCGAGGGTGTCATCCCTCAGGTGGTCCTCAAGGGTCTGCAGGAGCTTGGGGAAGGAACTAGACAGGGAGTTGTTTTGCAGCCTTCTTAGCTCAAGACTTCTCACCTCAAAGGCTTTTTAAGGAACTCTCCGTTCTTGGCCAGCATGCCACCTGACATCTGCCCTTGGTCGTGTCCTAACCCCACTAGAGCTAACTCTAAACATACACAAAGCTCTCTGCAAGCTGAGCAGTAATCTTTGTTTGCAATTCAGAGAAAGCTCTGTAACTATCCTCCTTCCCTCCCAGGGCCTGCATTCATCCTGTAAGACTACCCCTCTCTCCTGGACAAATCGGGAGTCCTATCAGCAATTTCTCCAAAGCTTCCAGGAACAGACCAGGTGTGAGTATTATAAGAGCTTTCCCCCTCTCTCCAAGCTGGTGGACTGAGATGAGGAATCATGTTCTTATCAAAAGTTGCCAACCAGTTAGCTGGGCCTTCCTCCAAGCTCCGTTCCCTCAATGTCCCAAAACCCCCCAAAGTAGCCTGGCTGTGTCTTACGCAATTATATTCAAATCCTACTCCAATAGAATCTGCGTCACTGCCCTTTTTGGGGACCTGAACTCATATGATCTCCTCTGTGCCTGCTGGGACTGTAGTTAAATCTGATTTCCTGCAGCCAGTTTCCTCTGTCCCGATGCTGCATTTTTCTCTTGCACTTCAACTGTTTGTTGTAAACAGAGAGCGCTGGTGAGATTGAGGCACCCCCTGTTAGGGGCTGTAAGTAACGGAACATGATCCACACACATTCTTCCTCTGAGTAACTGCCATGCCCAGAGCAAGAAATATCAACTTTTTAAAGAATCTCTTAATTCTGCAGTAGATACAATTTTTTTTTTGGAATATACATGAGGAGGAACAAAATTATGACAGATTCCATTCCCCTAGAGTACCGAGAAGAACCTGTGAGGTTTTGTTTTGGGAAAAGGCCTGGCAAATATCAATGAGAAACCCTGCAGTTTAAAGCATGTTCAGTTTTTCTTCCAATGCTCGCGTGACAACAGAACGACAAAAGCAAACTTCAGTCCATTTTCCTCAACCCAGCAGGACAAGCGCTCCCCAAGAAAGGAATTATCATCATGAATCAACTGCAAAACACACAACCATTTTAACTGACTGAAATAATTAGCATTCATGCTGAAATGGGAGGTCCCCCTGGACACTTGAAATGAAAGAATATAGATGAAGAGAAAACTTCCATCCCAGCTGGATTTGAAAATTTCATGGTGAAGGGTGGATAAACTGGGGAATTCCCGGAGGTCAACGTTTGAGGTTTCTTTGCAAATCTGAATGGATATAATTTTTGAATGGATTTAATTTTAGATCTAAATGGAAACCAACATATTGAAGATATGAAACAAATCAATTATAAGGTCCTAAAGATACAAAGCAATTCACTCGAATTTGTGTGAAAACATTATTTGGTTGGAAACATTTTAAATCTTCTCTATCCCTTTAAAAAATGTCTTAATTGCTTTACTTTATAAAACTAAATGATACCAGCTGAAAGCTCATCTCATCTCAATTAAGTCAATTTAAAGACAAAATTTCAGTTTATGCTTTATATAGCACTAAAATAACATAGGGCTCCAACCCCATGAAATAACAAGGATTCAAAGTTACCATGGATGAAAACATATAACAGAGTCTGAATATCACTTTTTGTTTGCTTCTTTTATCATTTAAAAAAAATCTTTCTTTAATGAGTCATAAATCCGTAAGACTTTTCATCTTGAATGGACCTTGAAAATCACATCATAAGACAGTTTCTTCATTTAGAAATGATGAAATAATTGCAAAGAAATGCAGTTTAAGAGATTAAGTGACCTTAACATGAAATTCATCATCAAACACCTAATTTAGAATCTGAAAATAACAGTATCATAGAACACATACCGGGCGTTACTCCCCTTCCTTACTCTCTCCAGGTTTCAGGCTATGTACTTATTGACCAAAGGAAGGCAGGGAAAAGGATAATCAAGATGCACAAATACTGAAACACCAAAGCTTATAACCCACACAACATTAGAAGGCTCTATGACAAAGCTTTCAGGTTGACGTTAAGTCAATTAACTTGCCACTCTAAAGAGATTTAAAAATAATAATGACAGCACTTTGCAGAAATGGTTATAGCCCTCTGCCATTATCTGGGAAAATGACCATTTATGGCTCCATCCAATGTCAACAATTCTACATGCAGCATAAGACATAACACAACTATTTTAAGCTCCACTGTTGAGTAGAGTAAATGTACCTCCCAGCCTTCAATGTGAGACTGCCATTCCTCTAAAACTTCTAACTTCTCCATCTGCCTCTTGGCCTCGTTTATGTTGGGGTAGACAGCTTTCATGGCTTGGAGGGCTTCCATTACTGCTGCGTAGACACTGTGTTTCCTTGGAGTCCGCTTCAGCAACTCCTGTTTATACACAAAAAAAAAAAAACAAATCGCCCTTTGATCAGCTTTCTGGTATAGCAGGTTCAGAATGACCAGGAAATGAGAACTGCAGAGATCGTGAGAGCCACCTTCAGAAGGGACATCACAAACTCCACTGAAATTCAGATCAATGAATGTACGTTACCCTGACACACATTTTGCAGCTCCTTTAATTTTTTGGCCTTAAAATTATTTTGTTTTAAAAACTAAATTAGATTTCTCCTTTTGAATTCTCAAGTATCTCACCTCCAGCATGTAATTTGTTTATAAGATTGACCTCTGCTCCAACAGAAATAGAACTCTGTATGTCTTCCTAGAGTCTTAGCGGAACAGTAAGTCTTTAAATAAATATGTCCCATAATTTCAAAAATAATTTCAATGCCTTATTTCCTAAAACACTTTTGAGAAACTACAAAAACATGCCATGAGTAAAGCAAAATTTTTAAATGATGTCTTATACGCTAGCAAAATAAGTAACTTACAAGTTCCATGATACTCCATCAATAACGGAGCAATTTATGCTATTTACACCAATAACTCGGTTTCACTTTCTACAGTGAATGAATTGCCATAGGCCCGTCCAAAGCTTTTTTTGTTGTTGTTTTGATTTGGGTTTTTTTTTTTTTTTTGGCATTTTATGGTTTTGTCCATTCAGGATATCAGAGCAAGCGTGATCTTTAATCTTTTAAATATATTAAAAGGTTTTGTTTGGTGTTTAGAAGCACGAAATAAACATCTTCACCCACTGTCTAGACAGTTGTGACCACATTGCTTTTTAATTAGTCATTTTCTCTTTACTACAGTTGCCATCATCACATTAACTAACACAATTACAGAAATCCTGGGGCAAGTCTTTAAAATAAGTTTCTTCATTCTTAACATCCAGTGGGAAACTATGCAGTTGTTATACTCTCTTGAGGTCTGTTACTGTTGAAACTTCTGCCATAAACTTTGACCCTGCATTCAGTATGTTCACATTCCGTTCTGCAGGGCTAGCACCAGAAGAGTGCACATTACATCACTCCCAAGACAAGATTTAAAAACTTATGTTGGATCACAAATCCATAAAAGAGATATGCTGGCTTCTCTAAAAATTCTAAAGTGCAGAAGTATTTGTAAATTATGTGAAGTGGTCAAGTCAGTCTGCAGACTGTGATTTGAGGTCCTATGGAATTGTGCCAGTGCATATCTGTGAAGTTGAGATATGAATGTAGACAATGTGAAACAGCAAGAAAAATGAGTAGTACTAATATTTTGTCAGTTACTTTCTATCAACATTAACTGGTTGGCCACGCCAATAATTTCAAGTTCCACAACGATGACTGATAGATTGTATAACACACAGCCTAACTCCTAATGCTTTTCTCTGAATAAATAAAACCAACCAAAATCAAAGAGACTATAGGCACAATGGTACAACAACAAAAAAATTATCAACACCAACATATCTACTACACAAATAAATAGTTTCTTCATGTTTCTTTGTGAAGATAATCATCCAAAGAAGGGGAAAGATGTCATCTTTCCACTTCTCGAAGGAGCTCTGAGTTGATCTTTTTCTTCCTAAGCAAGGATGGGTCCATTATTCTATCTTTGTAGAGGTCAGATCAGCCAACCCTATCTGGTGGTCATCCCCATCCAGAAGTGATTTAGAACAATTACTTAGCATGATATCCTTCTCTTAATAGCACTATCCCTTCTGACTCTTACAACAAAAAAATGCCTGGGATTCCAAAATCAGGTCCAGGAACAGCTGACGTGATCTGAGTCACCAAGTCAAGAGTCTGAAAGGACTCTCAGAAAGATAGGAGTCGGGACGCCTGTGTGGCTCAGTTGGTTAAGCGGCTGCCTTCGCTCAGGTCATGATCCCAGCGTCCTGGGATCGAGTCCCACATTGGGCTCCATGCTTAGCAGGGAGCCTGCTTCTCTCTCTGTCTCTGCCTGCCACTCTGTCTGCCTGTGCTCACTCTCGCTCTCTCTCTGATAAATTAAAAAAAAAAAAAAAGAAAGATAGGAGTCACGTTTGCCCCAATCTTCCTGAACTGAAGACCATATTAAAGTTCTGCAGAACTGAAGATCCCCATGTTAGCTTCCCTCTGTGGCTTAAGCAAGCAATTTTGACTTGTTTTTTTAATAAGGAGAAATTGTTTTCAAAGAAATTTTACACAAAAACCCAATTATGCAACTCATGGAAGTTGTAGTTAAAAAAATGTATTTTAAGTTCAAATTCCTTACATTTGTTTCTCAAAAAGTAAATCAATAAGAACACCAGTTAATATGTGCAAAACATATTGAAATATTTTAAAAATTTAGAGAGCAAGCAGTAGTTCATCTATTAAGATAAATCAGAATCAAATATATATGAATAATAGCAGCTAACATATACGGAGTACATAATAACTAACATATACGGAGTACATACTGTGCTAAATGATTTGCATAAAAGTTGAATTACTATTTTTATGTAATACATTTTCCATATGTGTGTATGTATATATGTATATACACACATACACAGACATACACATCCATTATACACATCCTTGCAGACATACGCTACAATTTCATCATCATTTTTTCTGCTTCATTAATAAAAACCCAAGGCTTTAAGAAGTTAGATTATGTGGGGGCACCTGTGTGGCTCAGTGGGTTAAAGCCTCTGCCTTTGGCTCGGATCATGATCCCAGAGGCCTGGGATCCAGCCCCACATCCTGCTCTCTGCTCAGCGGGGAGCCTGCTTCCCTCTCTCTCTCTCTCTGCCAGCCTCTCTGCCTACTTGTGATCTCTGTCTGTCAAATAAATAAAAATAAAATCTTTAAAAAAAAAAGAAGTTAGGTTATGTGTTCAGTCATAGTAAGCAGAATACTTAGGATCTGAACTCAGAGTTCCTGTGCTCAACCGCCAACCCAAACTGCTGTTCTAGTTCCAAGAAGCACCATTTCCAGAATTGCTATTCTAATCTATTCACATATTCTTACAGTACAAGCATAATTAGCACATTAAAATGTGTATTTCACAGTAACACTTTTAGTCATTGTAATGAGACAATGGCCTACGACCATTAATGCGTCCACAGGCAGTATTTGCTTAGCACCGTCGTTCTACATCCTACCATTTATTGTCCCATGTGACCCACAACATTCCCTGTAATACTGATTCAAAAACCAAACTGTGAAATTAGGTAACTTTCACTTTAAGTTCATTAGCATCAAGAGGAGACCAGTGTAAGGGGAAGTCAAAAAATAAACAATAGTAGATTTACTTAAGATAACGAACCCTGTAGACAATATGCAATATAAACTTGTCATAAGGTATTTAATGGGATCTATCTTGAAACTAATGCATTTACTCTAAATGAAACTCAAACGGATAAGTTTTCTACAAAGAGCACTAAAAAGTCTCTTTTCCTAAAAGATTTGTTTCCTAATCCATATATATGTGATGAAATAGCTATTTTCCCTAGTAAGTATAATCTGCCATTTCTTTAGAAAATCAGATTATTTAAAAGAAAAACATTTTAAAGCAAAATATGCAGCAAAATATGCAGATACAAGAAAATACTACCGTGAAATAAACACATAAAATACCTTCAAAAGGAGAGGGTATTTGCAAATTCTTTGTATTGGTGTTACTAAATATCCTTCCAGGGGAACATCTGTATTCTTCCGTCCTCCAAGTAGCATGCAGTTCTGCAGTGGAAATAAAAATAATTAATCGCAATTTTTTAAAGCTGGAGCCATGAAATTTTCTTCTATCATAAAACTTTCTGCTAAAATCTTTTGAAAGCCTGTCTTTATACCTTCTTTCTCTGAGATGAGCCTGTGAAATCACAAAGAACATTGACAGAAGACAAAGAGAAGTATTTTCGTATCACGTTAGTTATAGAAACCAAAATAAGTTTTAAATACATACCTTTAAAATTAATTTTTATGTACTATCCTCTAAAGTCTGAGGAAAAAGAAATAGGATAGAGATGGAGGAATAAATGATGGGTAGGTGGATGGATGGATGGATGGACAGATGGGTGGATGAATGGACTGATGGATAAATAAATAACAGACACAAAGATACACAGATCAATCCTGCTTATAAAAGGAGTTGTGTTGTAGCTGAATTGTGGTGTTGTGCTGTGTTGTAAAGAGCAGGGCCTGAAGACAACCAGGTTCTATACATCCTCACCACTGACTAGTGATGTAACTTTGGGTTGATTTCAGAATGCTAGTTTTCCTGCCTGTAAAACTGTCATGTTTTAACCAAGTGATTACTCAGTCACTTTTAGCTATAATACCCCACCAGTGACAATGGCCAGTCAGTCTCTGAGAAGGAGGTCAGGTATGATCACCAGAGAGGCAAGATGAATGGAGAAATCTCAAAAGCAGCAATCAGAATATCATGAAATAGAAGGAAAATCAACTCTGATTAAAAAAAAAAGCCTATATCCTCTGAAGCATCTGGTCTTTATTTTATAATTTAAGTATCAATTTAAAAAAGAAAAAGATTAGAAACTTGTGCCAAATCCTTTTCCTACAATGCCTATCAGAGGGACTGGCAAAAAGAAAGTAGTCGATAAATATGTAATAAACGGAGAAAAGGGCTCCTCAGATATCATACTGATAATTTAGCAACCTTTATACCAGCATTTTACAAGGGATGAGACTACTGTCCTACATTCATTGAGAAGAGAGACCAAGAGCTGAGCAGGAAAGGATGAAAAAGAAAAGACTGTTGTGAGCAACTTGGCTTTAGCCAAGTGTATTTGAGTCAGGAAAACTAACATCATGACTTTAACTTCACCCAGACACTTTAGAAGACAGGGGAGCAAAGAAGTGTTCTGACTCAAGCATGCTCTTTGAGGGCTTCATCCCCCCATTGCAATCAGTTTATCAAAATATTTTTTTCCAACCCCACATGGTGTTGTCCCCAGAGGAACCGTATGAAACACAACTATGTACATCTCACTGTATTTCCAGTGATGTTTCAGCATCCTTACATATGTTAGCGCCCCTTATAAACACAGCCACCCCTTTCCCTAGCCCCGTGTTGAGGTACCCTAAGAAATTCATGACTGCTTAACACACTGTTATTTCCTTGTCTAAGAGGACTGTACAGATCATGAACTGTCTTCATAATAGCAGAGGTGGGTTGTCACTTTAGACTGGCTTATGAAAGCCAACTCTCTCTCCATGCGTCTACAAAGAATATCTTCTAAATGAGCTCCCACAGATCTCCCTGATGATGAAAACTGTGCCAGCATACCCAAGTACCCAAATAATACCACCACCAAATCTGTAAACTCTTACCTGTCTTCCCAAGGGTGACTGTTATTATCCCCCATTTTATGGAGATGGAAAATGACACCAGCGATAAAATCAATTTCTTAAAGTCATTCAGGTAATTAGAGATCACTTAGTACCAGAGCAGGTATTATAAAAGCCAGGTTTCCTACCAGACTATGCTGCAGGATCATCTAAAAACCAACACTCTTCGGACTTGACTGGCATGGCTTGACACAATTCAGTCAATAAACTAGATCAAGGGGATCAAAGAGTCAACTGTGCTGAGAACAGACTGGATTCACTAAGACAATGAAGCTTTAACACCTCCTAAAAAGCTCTAAAATTTTAGTGGCATAGAAGCCTCTTCTGGCTGTGGCAGAGAAAAGAGATCAGTAAATCCTCTTCCTAAAAAAACAACTGTAACCTCAGCAAAATTGTCGAAAATATCAACTTCAGGGCTCTGGAAATCAACTAAAGTCAAACAAAAAAACAGAGAAGTGTTTTTTCCATGAAAAACTGCGGAAATTTCTGGTAAGAAAGGTGGGAGTCTATAGCATTCTCACAAGAGCTTCTCCCACCTTCCCCCTGCCTCCTCATGCTTCCGCCCTCCTCAGCTCGCCCTGCACAGTGGCCCTATCAAAATGGTGCTTCCACAGTGGCTCTCCTGCAGTGGCCGCATCACAGGGGCCCTGACATAGTGATAGACCCTGAAAACCTGCTTTCAGGTGGGGCTGCAGAAAGTAAATATCTCACTCCTGAGGGCGTTGTCAATAAAGTTAGCACACTATATAAGAAAAATGGAGAATACCTACAATTCCGTTGGCCTGAGATTATAGCCCTCTTTGGAGCAGATATCAGGCTGTGCATCTGTAGAAAAGACCCAAGGGGGAAGCGGTGTCCCCATGGAAAGAAAAACCTAGATCTGACTTGAAAACTGCCTACTCTCTGAATGTCTCCCCCACCCCCCCTAAAGTAACACATAGATCCATAGACAAGATGATTAACGATGTTTGGTCACCTCTGACAAACCACCGGCAGAACTAAGTTAAGCAGTTACTGGAGTGACCCCTAAAAAGAGAGGCTAAATTAAAGAACAAAAAATTGAGTAGAGAGAGCAGTTGTACATACAAGAGTCAAGGTTCTTAAATCAAGTCCAGGAAAGTTACAAAAAGACAAAACAGAACAACACAAACAAAAAACAACAACCAACTTCAGGAAATAAGACTTGATAAATTAAGATGAATATTGTTCTTAGAGCAATCACCCCCCCAAAAAATAGTTCAAAAAAATCAAAAGAGGAAATAAAACAGTACACTAAGGAAGGTAAAGGAGGAACAGAGGGGCAACAACAAAAACACATACAGAAAAAACAATAAAATGGTACCTGTCAATACAACAATACCAATAATTCAGTTAAAGATCAATGAATGGAACACTCCAATCAAAAGTCAGAGATGATCAGGCTGGATAAAAAAATCAAGATCCATAATGATGTACTGTAGTTGGCTAATTGAATTTAAATAAAGTAAAATTTTAAAAAAAAGGCAAGATCCAACTATATACTGTCTCCTAGAGACATGTTTTAGATTCAAAGACCTAAATAGTTTGTAAGGAAAATACTGGAAAAAGATACACAAACAGTACAAGAAGTGTCATGGCTATAATAATATCAGCCAAAACAGACTTTAAGAAAAGAAATATCCCTAGGGACAAAGAAAAACATTTTATGATCAATAGAAATACAAATACAAGCACTTTCAATGAATATATATTTAACAACAGAGCCCCAAAACATATAAAACAAAACTGACATAATTGAAAGGCAAGACAGACAATTTAACAATTATACCTATAGATTTCAATATCCTACCCTCAATAACTGACAGAACACCTAGAGGAAAAGAGAAAGAAGAGAAGAACAACACTATGAACAAAACTGACCTAACATTTATAGAACATTCCACCCAACAGTTACAGAATATGCATAGTTTTTAAGCACACATGGAGCATACAGAGAGGGGGAAAAAAACAAACAAAAAACAAAAAACTCCAGGACAGACCCTATGCTAAACCATAAAAATGTCTTAATGAATTTAAAAAGATTTAAATGATTTAATTATGTTCTCTGACCAAAATAGAATTAAATTTAAAAAGTCAACTACAGGAAGAAATCTGGAAAATTCCAACCTTGGGAAATAAAGTAACGGAATGTTAAAACTCATCATTCTAAGATTTTACCCTACTGACAAGCTCAAAAGTCAACCGGCCAGAGATTTCTGGATGCTGGAAGAACACATGAAACTCCTAGGCCAGAGCTACAGGACTTTTTTTTTTCCCTGAAAGCAATAGCAGTAGCCAGAGTATCATTATTTTGGGGCCAGTTTGCCAAGGCTCAGTTCCCAAATAGCAACATAAGAAAGACCAGGTGGCCCATGCACATGGATACCAGGAAAGGAGACCTGAAGCTAAGAACCATGCATCTTTCATGAGGGCAGCAGGCGTGACTGCCCGCCACTTAGGAGGAAAAGAATATCTCTACCTTCTGATATAAACATCCTTTATATCGTGATATAAACATCCTTTAAAGATCAGCCAGAACAAAAGCAGTCAGTTCCTCCGCTCAGAAAATGTGCAGGGACACAGTCCCATGCAGAACTGCCTTCCAAGACAAACTCTAAATAAAGAATAGACGACAGATATTACAAAAGAAACGAGACCTTTTCAATAACTGAATGAAACTGAAAACACATGTAAAATTTTATGAATAAAACTAATGCAGTGTGTAGGACAAAATCATAGCTTTAAACACCTATGTTGGAAAAAGCAAAAAGGTCCCAATAAAAACTCTTGACAAACTATGAATATAGTGGAACTTCTTCAACTGGAAGAGGACATCTGTGACAACAGTAAACTTCACACTTCATGATGAAAAACTGATTGATTTCCCCCAAGATCAGAAACAAGGCAGGCATGTCTGTTCTTATCACTTCTATTCAATAGTAAACTGGTTTTAACCAGCGCAAAACCCAGGGGGGAAAAAAGACATCTATATTGAAAAGGAAGTAATATAACTGTCTTTACTCTCAGATGACTTCATTCTATATGTAAAGTGTCCTAAAGAGTCTACCAAAAAAACTACTAGAACTAATACATGAATTTAAAGTACACGATACAAGAATATACAATAAACAAAAATAAATAAAAGTCAAATGCTTATATGGTAGCAATGAACAGTCCAAAAAATGATATTAAGATCATTCCGCTTAGTGAAATAAGTCAATCAGAGAAAGACAACTATCATATGATCTCCCTGATATGAGGACGTGGAGATGCAACATGGGGGGTTAGGGGATAGGAGAAGAATAAATGAAATGAGATGGGATTGGGAGGGAGACAAACCATAAGTGACTCTTAATCTCACAAAAAAAACCTGAGGTTTGCTGGGGGAGGGGGCTTGGGGGAGGGGGAGTGGGCTTATGGGACATTGGGGAGGGTATCTGCTATGGTGAGTGCTGTGAAGTGTATGAACCTGGCGATTTACAGACCTGTACCCCTGGGGATAAAAATACATTATATGTTTATTAAAAAAAATAAGAAATAAATAAAAAATTTAAAAAAAGAAAAGAAAAAATCATTCCAATCACAGCAGCATCAAAAAGAGCAAAATACTTGGGAAAAAAATTAACAAAGTAAGTATAAAACCTGAATACAGACTTCTTAAATAAAATGAAAATATGTTCATATGGAAAAAATTTAATAAATCCTACTTCAACAAAATGTAAGAATTTTGATGTCCAAAAGATAACATTTTTAAACAAACCACACTGAGTGGAAATATTCACAAATTATATGTCAGATACAGAAGATGTGTTCCAAAATAAAGAACACTTATAGCTCAATATAAGATAAACATCTCAATTTAAAAATGGAACAAAAGATTTGAATAAGCATTTCACCAACAGGATATATGAATGTCTAATAAGAACATTGAAAGCATGCCTGGTATCAGTGGTCATGAGAGAAATGCAAATAAATATCATCTTGAGATAAACTACACATCCACTAACCCAGCTACAATTGCAACTGGTAATACCATGTGTTTGCAAAAATATAAAGAAACTGCAAACGTACATTGCTGGTGTATATGGCACAGTCATTTTGGCAGTTTCTTAAATATACAATTACTATGACCTAGCAATTCCACTCTTAGCATCCATCCAAGAGAATGAAAATATCCAAAGACTTGTACATGAATGTTCATCTCACCATCGTTGATAAAACAGTTCAAACTGGACATTTCCTGACTTTTTCTATACTAATACCTCTCTCTGAAAAGATCTTCAAGGCCCATCATTAATCATACTTGCTTGCTGACCCAAAGTCCATACACCGGCAAATGGATAAATAAAATATGGTATAGCCATACAACGAATACTATCCGGCAATAAAAATGAATGGCATATGGATACATGTTACAATGGAGATGAACCTCAAAACATTTACTCAGTAGAAGAAACCAGGTGTAAAATATTACATTGAACCATTCCATTTTTTTTTTAAAGATTTTATTTATTTATTTGACAGAGAAAGAGATCACAAGTAGGCAGAGAGGCAGGCAGAGAGAGAGGAGGAAGCAGGCTCCCTGCAGAGCGGAGAGCCTGATGCGGGGCTCGATCCCAGGACCCTGAGATCATGACCTGAGCTGAAGGCAGTGGCTTAATCCACTGAGCCACCCAGGTGCCCCGAACCATTCCATTTTTAAGAACTATCCAGAAAAGGCAAACTACAGAGATTGAAAGTAAATCAATTGATAGCCTAGAGTTTACAGGGGTTGTAGAGATGGGCCATGAGCAGGCATGAGGGACTTTTCAGGGTGCTAGAAATCTCTATAACTGGATAGTGGGGATGGTTCCTCCACTCCACAATTGGCTAAATAGTATTGAATTGTACACTTACAATGTGGTCCTCACGGGCAATTAAATTGTCCAAATTACTACCAAAATATGCATTTCTCTGTGCTATCCTAAAGAAATAAAACATATATTCTTGGGACCTGGGTGGCTCAGTGGGTTAAAGCCTCTGCCTTCGGCTCAGGTCATGATCCCAGGGTTCTGGGATCAAGCCCCGTATCCGGCTCTCTGCTTAGCAGGGAGCCTGCTTCTCCCTCTCTCTCTGCCTACCTCTCTCCCTACTTGTGATCTCTGTCTGTCAAATAAATAAATAAAATCTTTAAAAAAAACATATATTCTTATTCTTTCTGTGGAAAGTGAGTAAGGAACTTATGCAGGAGAAAGTTCAATCTTTAAATTTCTTTTCTACTATACCCACAAATCGCTTCCTTCCTGTGATGGCCCCACTTACAGCTCTCTTAGCAAAAGCAAATGAAACCTAGGGAGCTGAGGGATATACAAGCAATGATGAACTCTGGCATAAATATCTTCTCTCACTAAGAATCTGAGGTTCTCACAAACAATTCATAGTCAGCCAGGAGAGGCCATTATCAGTGATTTCCCATCCATGAGCTTCTGCCAACTCTCCCTTCTTACGATTAGAGTCCTTTGGGACTCTAGTCTCCTAGCCCAGACACATTTAAAGCATTGTCCCATGAGTAATTTTTGCACCACATTGACACTAGTTCTTGGTTCCTTAGAGAGCCTAGCAACAAATCACAGCGTATAGTAACACTCATATATATACTTACCAAAAGAAATGTGCGGATTGTTCTTATTTTGTTAAGTTCGAGAAGCAATTTCTGTGCCTTCTCATGGTTACTACAATATTCATCATAGATACCAAACTTGTCTTTCTGTGAATTTGAATAAGGATAAGTTAGAGTCATGGTAATACCTATTTGGAAAGATCAACCTGTGTGATGTTTGTGAACATATTTTATGTGTCCAAAGCGTTTACTATATTTTGGGAGCTCTACTCCGTGTATGTATCTAAGCACACTTCATTTACCAATTTTCTCTGATTCAAGAAGAATCATCTAGGAAAAAAGGTTATATGAACTAGAGTCCAATATGAGGTATGCAATACTAAGTAAATGAGTCAAATGGTAGCAAATTACAGAGAAGAGAGTACTTAGCTTTCCTGAGACGGTTCAGATACAGCTTTAAAAAAAAAAAGTAGTATCTGAGCAAGGTTCAGAGAGATGAATGCATCATTCCCAGGCAGGGTGAGGGAAGAAAGCATTTTAGGAACAGGGAAAAGCATGTGCCTGATCATGCAGGAATAGAGGGACCTAATACCCTGCAGTTCACATGCACCAATCTGGACAGCTGTGTTTAGGAGGGACATGGACAAACAAGAGAATAGTCAGCAACAAGTGACTAAGATAATGATGGACTTAGAGTCTCCAAATATGAGACTCTCTGTGACAAAGTATGAGAGGTCATTTCAAGTAGAATCATTTGTTAGTATAATAAAGTAAAGAAATGGTAGCTACTTTCAGACAGCTGTCATAGTGTAATGGGACTTACAACACTGTGTAGCTCCAAAACACAAAACTAAGACCACTTGGTGGACATTGCAAGGGCAATCCATAATGGGCAGTGGTAGGCAGATTCAGGATTAACATAAAGATCTTCTAGTGTTTATAGCTTTCATTAAAAGAGATCAAGTAGGAACAAGATAAATAACCTTCGTATTTGCCACAGAAGGGGTACATTCAAAAAGGGAGTAATTTCACCATCATGACCTCTAAGCTTCCTTCTGTCATTAGATTTTTCTCTCAGCGGCTAGGATGAGTATCTACCAAAGCAACTCCAATAAGAGGAAGACACAGAAAATGTATTGATCAAATATTAGAACCAAAGTACACCCTCTGGAATTTCCATGACATACATTTGGAAAGCAACACTGAGTGCTATTTTATATAGCCAGCAAAAAATACATTGAGTTACTTATTTCAAGAGATGGTATGACCCAGAAGGAAATACGCTTCAGAAATAGTTTAGCTAAATACATGGATGACAGATTCATAGTGTGTTACTGAGGAAATGGATGTCAGAGTGCAAGATTCCCCTATGAGGCCCTGGACTAAGGCAGCTGATGCTCCAGCTGGCTGAAGATGTGAATTCCTTCATGAAGAGGAACAGTCTGCAGTAAGTGCACACAAACATGCGTGGTTTCCAGTCATACCCAAGGAAAGTACGGCTTGATCTTCCTGCGCCAAGGAGCCTCTCTCCATTTAATATTAAGTACCTTTATGAAATATTTCCTGATTATAAAAAGAACATATGCAGCTTTGCCCACTCCAGACAGAATTACAGACCTAAAAATTACATACCGTTAACTTTCTAAAGGCTAAATAGAAATAAACATAAACAAAAATTGACTTCTGTGACAAAATACTCTTTTGCATTTTTAAATAAAACATCAATTTTATGGCATTTTGGTACAGAGAGGAATTCAGGTGGGTGAAAATTAGCATCAGTGGAATGCTATAAATAGCAGCACTATTTTTTTTTTTTTGCTATGAATGCCCTTCAGTTCTGAAAATAATTTTCATTTTATAGGTGACTTCTTTATAAATCAATTGCACAAATAATTTCAACTATCCTGTCCAAAGAGACGAAAATGATTACACGAGCATGATGTGTAATTTGAAGCAACAGAGGACTGACTGGTTATTCTTCTGCACCACTCAGTAAGACCTTCTGAGAAATTACCCTTGAAAAACAAGAGACTCCTGCATCTGTGTACCTAGAGTGACAGGGCTCCTTCACCTGCAGGCTTGTTACCAGCCCATGAACAAGGCAACATTCTGACTCACAAAAGGCTCATCAAGCCATTGTAAGAGTAAGGATTTTCTGCCTCAAAAGGGAAATGCTCTATGTTTGGGGGAAACATAAAAATCCATTCATTATGAACAGCCTGAATATTCATTAGGATTCAAAGCTACAGAGGATGCCAAGAACTAACTTGCTGGAAAAAAGAAAAGGCTGTTTGTTCTTCACTGAATAAAATGGATGATGTGAGGACCTCACCCCTTTCCTGGCTCTCAGTGGAAGATTTCATTGGCCTTAAAAGACCCCAAACTTTCGGTGTCACATTTTACTTCTACACTGAGTTCTCACACGCTACTGTGCCAAAAGCTGAACCTTAAAATCTGGGGGATGGGGCAGAGCTTCTAAAATAAACAGAAATTGATCTTACAAAGTGAAGAAAGCGGGTTCCCACTTCTTGTTGAGTGTTAGGTTCTGGATGCAGGCATTCTTCCACGCCTTTTAAAAATTCCTTAGGTACAGCAAGGATACCTTCAATATTTGAGAACAGCATCTACAAATAAATATAATAAGTGCAATAGTGAAGCAGGTCAACAAAAAAAGTCCATGAGAGGATAGTATTCTCTTTGCAAGCTGAAAATTTCAGGGCATGCTTATCCTTTCTACCCACGCAGAGGGCAGAGGACCAATTTTGTCTGGACATCCTTTCTACTCCTACACAGCTCTGGGAACCAGGAACCCATTCCTGGCTCTCAGGAAAAGCCTGAATAACTAAATCCAAGCGTGACAGTCCCCAACCCATTAGTGAGAATGGGCAGCAGGTAACATAGTGCAGGCAGATTTGCTGGCAGGCTTTTGGGGGCAAAGGCTTCTTTGGTCTCTGGAACAGTATCCTGGAATGGACAGCTTCCCCTCTGGAAAGGTGCTGTGTCTGGAAGTGATAGCTTGGACAGCTACAAGGTCATTTTGCAGGGATGAGAAGAGCCAGCCCTGGGGCAAAGCAGATAACCTGGATGAAAGTGAAGAGCTAGACAGAACCTGGCAATCTTATCGACCTCCCTGAGTCACAAGTCCTGAACCTTCTCTTCTGTCTGGAGTCCCCAAATGAGAGCTGATGTGTCTTCAACTTGTTTGAATAATAAGTGTCTATTGCTCGGGACCAAAAGCACACAAACTAAAATGCTCCCATGGTAAGAGAATTTAAAAGTTCATTTTTAATTTATAAAAAAATAGAAGAGCCTATAAAAATCCTTGGGAATTTTTTTTTTTTGTAAATAAAACAGCAAATCAGCACCAAAAATAAACATCAATAATAATTTAGGCAGCTTAAATGAATAATAACAGTAGTGCAATTAATTTTCATTTACCTCCTCCCCCTTTACAAAACTCTTCATTATTTTCCTTTCCTGCAGCCTAAAAGGAAAGGCTTATACATGTGTTTCTGAGTTGAAGACATTATGCAGACATTTTCTGCACCACGGAACCACCCAAATCATTTACTCTTTGGTGATCAAAGATTGAAGTCACATTTGTCCACATCTTGCTTCCTAAGCCACCTCAGGCAATGCTCCCACTTAGGGCTCTGTTCCCCCCTGCTCACAGACACTGAGGTTCTTGGTCATGTGTTTGTTTTTCTTCCTCTTTTCCAACTGCCCAAAGGCCTCAGCAAAAAATTGTTCCATGTCTTCTACGCCTCTACGTCCTCATCACTCTGTTTCTTTTCCCAAACCCTCTTTCCCTTTATCTCAGGGTCGTCCACACAAGTGACTGGCACAGAACTTATAGTGGAACTGAGGAGAAGCTCAAGAGCCTAGAGTAACATCCCACAGAAGAAATTTTAACTAAAAGGGAATGTGTGCTTGGGTTGAGGGCAGACTGTGCCTCTTCTCACCTTCACTGTTTCTTCTGTTACATTTTGATCAATTTTTGATGCAGCACACTGGTTCATTCAGTGTAAGAATACCTGCATGAAAAAAAAAAAACAAAAAAAAAGATATTGTGAAGGCAACATTAGGTTAATAAAATAACAAGGTGTTGATTAGAACTAAATTTTTTATAGGAAACCAGAATTTTAAAACCCAGTAACTCCTGAGAATAATAGCTTAGTTGTAAAAGGTGAAACCCTGGTTCACAGTAGTTTCTCCCTGGGAATATATCCTTCAGAATTTGGGGACAAGGGGCGCCTGGGTGGCTCAGTGGGTTAAGCCGCTGCCTTCGGCTCAGGTCATGATCTCAGGGTCCTGGGATCGAGTCCCGCATCGGGCTCAATGCTCAGCGGCGAGTCTGCTTCTCTCTCTCTTGGGCATCTATCTCTCTACAAACCATTAAAGGAAAATACATGTCACTCTGGGTTACTCAGATAGATGCCTAAAAAGATCACAGGGATACCAAACAGTATGTCAATATCCAGACAATATCCAGAGGAAAAAATCTTGGAATGTTGGTGTTTTTTCATGATTCAGAACCAAAAGGATTTATTACGTCCTATTTGTTGAGAGCCTGTCAATATGTACTCAATTTCCCACGAAAAGATGTTTTATTCTTTCTCAAAACAACTATTATTTCAAAATTAACATCACCAACATCTAGACGAAGATCATTTTTCACCATACAATGATACTTTTTAAACTTCCTTGGCTGAAATTTCTTCAGGATTTGAGGATAATTAAAACATTATTTAGTGTCTTCTGTTTGACCTCAATGTGTTAAAAGGCAGCATGACAGAATTGTGCTCTTCAGGACTTCTCAGGGGCAAGAATTCATGAAGGATCAGCATGTAATCAGTAATCTAACCACATACAAGGCACAAGATTTCAAGGATGGTTAATAGGTGGTTAGAGAGCCACTAGTGAAAATGGACAGAGGATGAAGGAAAAACCAAAACCATGATCAATGGAATCTCGGAGATGCATAAAATGGAAAGGAGAGTAAGAATCAGAATACTTATTAAGTGATTTCAAAGCATACCAAGCTTTTCTGAAGTGTGTTTTTTGCCAATTTTTGTTATTTTGTTAAGTTTTTGGTTTTCTCTTGTGTGTTTTTGTGATTTCAATTCCTACATCTCATCCTCACCGCTCAGCCCATGAAAGTAGATTAATAATAGCCATCTTTCTTGGATATTTAACTTCCATTGACTTAAGGCAGTGAGTTAAGTCTAAAGCGGAGATAGAAAGCAGTAGAGGTATTTTGAACGTAACACAATTGGTTAAAATATTGTTTCAACTGCTACCCTTTAAGGAAATAAAAACATTTACATAAAAATCAATCATTACAGTCCCTCTTCAAATGCTAGGGAAAAAAAAAATCAACCCAGGTTCCACATTCCTGAATGGTAGCAATAGCCTGGAGCAAAAGCAACCACAAGTTAGTTCCCTTCACCCACTGCAGTCATCACTATTCCCTGTTAGCCCCAGACCAAAACTGAACGGCAATTATTTTTTATTCTCAACACTAATATTGTCATCTAATTTATATAAAATTCATTTTACTGATTTTTGTGACTTAGAAATCTCTGTAGCCCTTTAAATTTTCAGCACATAATCTTGAGGTTTTGTCAAGGCCCTGTTACCTTTTATAAAGCTTTCTTTAATAGTAATCATTCTGTTAGGGTCCGGGATCAAAGGACAAAAACCAACACAAAGTGAAAGTCAAGCAAAGCTTTACTTCCACCAAGCATCGAAAATCAAACCAACCAGTGGGGGCCCTACTTACAAAGAGGCGACCACAACAAGGACACCGACTCCGGAGGTTCCCCTTACAGGGCGAGGCGGTTCCCATTACCAGGCGAGGTGAAGCGAGGCCAGGCCAGGCCTCTCCCCTTACCCAGCGAGGCGGCGAGGCGAGGCGAGGCCCAACCGCTCCCCTTACCAGGCGAGGCAAGGCGAGGTGAGGCCAGGCCGCTCCCCTTACCTGGCAAGGCTAGGCGAGCCGAGGCCAGGCTGCTCCTCTTATGAGGCAAGGCTAGGCCAGGCCAGGCCGCTCCCCGGTGAGGCGGCGAGGCAGCGAGGGAGGCGGGGAAGCGAGGCAGCTAGGCCTCTCCCCAGCAAAGGAGGCGGCGAGGCCTCTCCCAGGCGAGGTTCATGACGCTCCGCTCCTGAGGATTACAATGCTCCCGATGATGCTGGTCCCAAGGACCCCATGCTCCCGAGGACTAGCGCACTACCACTACTACCCCAAAGACTATTACTACTCCCCCGCCTCACAGACTAACCTTTATAGAGGTGCTTGAGCCCGGCCTACACACAGGTGGCCAATGAGAATGCAACACACAAGGAAAACTGCACAGTCACCCTGGGTCAGCAATAGGGGTGGCCAATTGAATCCCAATTCACCACAGCAAATATATGTGCACCACACTGATTGGATGTCTCCATCCAACCTGGCCCGCCCCCATATCCGGGGCCTGCAAGCAAGTTCCTCTGGGAGGGGCAGGGTCAACCCAAGCCCACAAGGAAATGGCGCTCTCTGGCCAACCAGGCCCTTACAATTCCGCACTTCTATTTGATTTTATTTTCAAAGTTTGCTTATTTTTAGTAATCACTACACCCAACATGGGGCTTGAACTCAGCATCCTGAGATCAAGTCGCATGGTCCCCTGACTGAGCCCTAGAGTTCTAAGTTTTAAAATGGTACTTGGTCTTAAAGTATTAAGAGTGAAAAATTCCCCCAATGAGAAGAGAAAAAGCTTGAAGAAAAAGCACGAAGTAAACTGGAGCCTATTGACTTAACGTCTGTTTTTCCAAAGCATTAACAATTATATTAGATGTTAATTCTAACATAAAGTTTACATTTTTTTTTCAGATGGGCCTGTCATTTTACTTTATCAGCCTGTGTGAGTTCTGTCCATACCAAGATCATGAAGCACATCACTGAAATCAAAGCCATAGTGTGGCCTTACTCCACATACATTGTTCAACTTTTCTTAGTACTTTGTGCTCTAAGTCCTCTCAAGGATGATAGATGGGCTGCAGTCTCTATAAACACCTTACAGTTTGGTCTTGAATTAATTTTTTCTACCTTCTTTGCATTTGTTAGTTTTTAAATTTCTGAAATGTGTAGAAAATATGACTGAAGAGACTCGGCCAACTAAGCCACCCAAACATCCCAAAGTACTATTATTATTAACCTAATTTAATGTGTGAGGAAACCAAGGCTCAGAGCCTTGGCTGCATTCCCTGCCTATGAGACATCCTGTATCTGCATAGGTGTGTGGTAGGTGTTTATAGGTGTGTTGAGGAGGATTAGCTCTGAGGGGTTTCAAAAAAGCAGACTATAAACATTGGGCACTTCTTAATCTTATTTATTTAGTTGGTTTTTTCCTGAAGTTTGGTGTATCACTGACCATTCCGGAAAAAGACATCACCCAAAACAATATAAGGAACACAAGATCATCATGAATCAAATGATACTTGGAATATATAAGCCAAGAGAAATTTATTGCCAAAAGTCACTTTATTAAAAAAATATTTAATAGTTTAAAATAAAGTAAAATGACAGGCCAATCTGAAAAAAGTTCTACAGAAAAGTCAGGTACAGAAAAGAAGACTAATATCCTTGGAGCTGCCTTAGCTCTTCTGAATGCTATCAACTCTTTATAGCACCAAGAGAACCATTAAACAAATGTGGTGCATTAGGCGAGATTATAGAACAAAAATTAAAATCTATTCCTTTATGTATTACAAGTCATAATATTTGTAAAAGAGCTCAAAGTCAGATGAAAATAATGAACCTTTCATTACATTCTGAATTAATAACAAAAAAGGGTATTTCCAATATCTCAGAATTTTGGGTGCCATTTAATAAGATAAAAGTATGTTTCCGGTGTTGGTGATCGATATGGGATAAAATGAATTTCCAAGGGCCATTCATAAGCTTATACGAACATACTTGTGAAAATGTTTCCTCAATAAAATGTCGGCTCAATTAACTTATTTTTAATATTGCACAAATATTTAGTCAGAGATGCCAGGAGACTATTGTGGTTCTAATATAATACTTCACATTGTGCTGCTCAGGAATTCACAGTGATATCAGATAACTTAAAAAACATAGCACAATGAAAGAAAAGGCTAAGCAGGAAGTACAAAGCACACTATATAGATTATATTCTCAAGCACAAATTTTTCTCTGGCACAGGAAACTGGTCATTTCCCAAATTTAAAGTGCAGAACACTATTCCTGTTTAAGTCGTTATTTGAGAATTCAGTTCCCATGAAAAGGAAATGTAGCTGGGGCGCCTGGGTGGCTCAGTAGGTTAAAGCCTCTGCCTTCAGCTCAGGTCATGATCTCAGGGTCCTAGGATTGAGCCCCACGTTGGGCTCTCTGCTCAGCAGGGAGCCTGCTTCTTCCCTCTCTCTCTGCCTGCCTCTCTGCCTACTTGTGATATCTATCAAATAAATAAAATATTTAAAAAAAAAGAAAGAAAAGAAAAGGAAATGTAGCAGCGATGGAAGGAAAAGTATTTAATGCTGGAAAACAACCCAGAGAAATGACTTGAGGATCCCAACACAAGGATTCATCTCTGCCTGGTATCCAGACCTCTTTTTTTTTTTTTTCACACTCTGTTCTAGCTCACTATAAAAATCCCACAAGGTAGAGAAGAAAGGTTTTTTAAATTTGCTTCATGATACATATATGCTTGAACTAATTTTAAATTTAAATTTAAATTTGTTATTTAGAAATTTCTGTATCTATTTTACCTTTTCTTCAGAACTCCTAAAATTGTTCATTCCTATCCTTAAGATACATATGACTTTTCTACCAACATCCTTTTGCCCCTTCTGACTTACCATACGCCCTTCTCTCCTTTCTTCATGTCTAGATATTCAACATACCATCCAATTATCAGTCTGTAGTTCTGTTTCCTTTCCATTTTCATTCTATTTGAACTCTACTTCTAAAAGGAACTAAAGTATAGTAATGTTAACAGTTAGTTTGGGGCTAGTACACTCCAGTGGAACAGAAAAGAGCCCAGAAAACACTCTGAGTAGGAGGGAATTCTGTATCTGAAACCAGTGGTGCTTTTTTTTTTAAATTAATTTACTCATTATAGAGAAAAAGCACACTTGCGAGCATGCACAGGGGAGAGGAGAGAGGAGCAGAGGGAGGAGGAGAGAGAGAATCCTCAAGTTGACTCCATGCTGGCCCACAGCCCCACTGGAGCCCAGTCTTACAACCTTAAGATCATGACCTGAGCCGAAATCAAGAGCCTGAGGCTTAACCAACTGACCCCCCAGATGCCCCATGAAGCACGTGGTACTTTCAATCAGTGGGGAAGGAATGCACAGGTGTTGAGACAACAGACAGTCCAGTTTGTAGACTTTGTCAACTTAAAAAAAAAAAAAAAGAATGTGAAGCGGTTTAAAGTTTGAATTCTGGAGCCAGTCTGCCTGGATTCAAACCCCAGGTCTACCAAATGCTAGATACAAGACATCTCACCAGTACATTTACCTCCCTGATGCAGTCCCAATATCTGTAAAATGAGAATAATATGGTATTTATTCTTATAACCTTCATGCAAAGGTTAAATAAATTAATATTTGTGAAGCAACTATTACATCAAAAACCAATATATCACTGTTAGCTAGAACTACTAATTTTTCCTATTTTATATCACCAAATATACTTGCCAGATATTATTCTCATTAAATACAGTACATTTAATCTCTGATTAATTAATCTCTAAATTAATTTAGATTAATTAGATTAGATTAATTAAATTAGATTAATTAATCTCTAAATTAATCTCTAAATAACAGTACATTTAATCTCTAATTAATTCTTCTTGAAGGTTCAAGAAGAATCAGTTTTTTATACAACATGTGATAATCAATGCACTAACAGCAGGATTAGCATCATATATGTATAAATATGTAAAATATCTTTATTTTGTCTTTAAGCCACTTATAATTTTTATTCATAATTTGCTTTGTAAAAATACATTAACAATCTTTAAAAAGGCAAATATCTGAAAGATTTTGCTTATGCACTCAAGAAATATGAGAAAAAATAACTGAAAATCTGAGATAACAATTATTATCAATAATCCCACTATGTTTCAAAAGACAAGAGGAAAATGAAATAGGAAATATCATAAATAGTCTGTATACTTCATGAACCAAGTAGGAGCCAGGAAAATACTATTAATGAGTTCATTTCCATAGATATTAGCTTGCAGCTCCATCAACAGCTGAATATTCATGAAGCAAGTTGGATGCAGGTAAACGAGAAAACTTCCCTTACACGAAAACAGCAATTATAACAACAAAAATTTATGCATTTTTTTCTGACCTTGGTTATGTAAAATAACAAAAAAAGGTAATGTCCATTCAAAACTTTATGAATTTTGTTATATAACCACAAAGATGCAAGAGATTTGCTTACTGCTCCAAAACAGCAAACACCCTCTAATACCAGTACTTTCTGTGTTTCAGAACACTTAAATCATCCTAGATCCTCAAGAAGCAGCCTTAGTGGGATGTACATGAAATTGTCCCTAGGCTGAGTGCACATTACTAACATGGTTTAGGGCAATTATTTGCAGAGCTTAGAGCTTGAAAATGCAAACAATATAAAGAACAAACTAAACAGTAAACTAAAATCTAATCAGAACTACACCCAATATTTGGGGGTTTGTCTGGAAGTCCTAAGTGCCCCCAGCAAGAAGACGTCAGGCAGCAATGATATTATTCAGGGAGACGGGAGCATGTGTCCTGCTATCATTGGTCTGAAAGTTACACGTATATACAGATGCTCTTTGACGTGGAGTGGGGAGAAGAGGAGGCGGGAGGAAGGGAAAAGGGCACCTACCGGGGAATAATTTTTATTGTCATGGCCTCTTCCAAATGCAATAGGATTTAGATTTGGACACTAGAGCTGATAAAGAATTGGAATAAAATTCAGAAATGAAGTAGCACGTGACTTTATAGTGCCGAGTCACACTGTAGAGGTGGGTTATCAGCTTGATACTCAGGAATTGGTGTCTTTGCTCATCCCAGTTCCCTGGACCTAAGACAGTAAAACTCATTCCAGACCCTGCTTCCCAGGGTGGAAGAGGCGATACGGTCTGTTTATCGCTTATTGCCTTGTGTTAAGTTTATGGTCCTGAAACACCCGCCATCTCCCAGTGTCCATTTATCACCTTGTTTCGTACTCTGTGCCTGTGTCCTCACCATGCCCTCTCCCTGGAATGCCCTCCTCCACTCCAAATTTAGTCAACTTCTACTCCTCCCTAACAGTGGTTCAGGGTCCTCTTCTGTAGGTAGCCTTGCTCTAATTCTCTAGGTTGGGGTTGGTTCTGCTCTTCTGGTTTCCAGAATGCCCTGTGCACTTTCTCATGATTGTACCTCATGTACTACTTGATTGTATTAAATGTATGCACCCTTCTCCCCCACTAGCTTGAAGCTGATGGGAATAAACACAGTATTTTAACCGCCTTTATACCCAGAACAACAGGCCAGTGCTGTGCACAAAGTAGAAATTCAATGTTTCATAAATGAACAATGGACTGAATGCAAGCTAGATTAAGAAATCTCTGAGACTCTGTTTCTTCATGTGTAAGCAGGGGCCAAAAATAGTATCACCTTATAGAGAAGGAAAAGAGGTAGAGGATGAGAGCAGAGAGTAAGGAGGTAAGGAGACGGCAGAGTATAGGACCTTGTTGACCATAATGAGAACGTCGACGTTTACTCATAGTGCAATGGGGAAGGTTTCCAACTGAGTAGTGACAGGGCTTGGCCTATGTTTTAGATGGACTCTGGTACCTTTCTGATAACAAAAAATGAGATGCAAGCTCAGAAGCAGGAAGATGAGTGATGAAGCTACGGCATCTCTCATTCGGTGAAATGAATTTTGTTAGTACCTCCATAAATATAAATGTTTTTCACATATCCATATGCACACACACACACACACACACACACACACACATAAGTACACCCCATTTCAATTAATAAACACCGATCCAAGTAATCCCATTTTTTATTTCTCAAAATCATTTAAAATGCCAGTTAAGGAATAGATGCATGGCTATTTCTTCTGTTCTCTGTTTCTTTTTCATTTAAATATTCCCTTCTGTTCTGTAGACTGAACTAAGGAAGCCATCAAAAATTACGACTTATAAACTCTGTCAACAATTGCTTTCTTATGTATCACTTCATTAAGTGAAGAATAAATGGGATGTGGCCATACTGGGTTCTTTCTCATTCCAAAGTGATAGAAATGAATGATGAACTCCCTGGGTCAAAAGTCCACACTCGCTGGAATATTTGTTCAGAAATGGGAAATGTTTTATACATTTTCATATATGGATGGTGACTGTTTAAGAAAAATATTAAACATTATTTGAATCAAGAAAATTGCCCAAATACTAAACTAAAAAAGCTAAAATAAGAGTATTTCATATAAATTGGCATTGCCCTTTTCTCAGTGGCAAGAAATATAAACAACTCTGAATTCTCAGTTGGCTAAGTAAAGACAGACATAACTGCTTTGATGCCTATTCACTAAAGAATTAATTAATAAGAACACATATGAATAAAGGGACATGAAATAATTAGCCATTGCCACATGACCAGAAAAAGAAAGGTTACTGAAAAATTAAGGTTACAGAAAAATTAAGGTTACTGTTCAAACATACTATTTCTACCACAGATAGAGAAATAATATTTAATTTATTAATTATATAATAAATAAAGTGTCCATTTTTTTCACCAGTTATATAAATTAATTCAATTAATGTTTCCATAATCCTCTAAGTTTGGGTATAATCTTAGCTGAATTTTAGCAATGGAGAAACTAAGTCTCAAAGAAGTGAAGTAACGTCTCCAAGGTCAAGCAGCCAGGATATGAGGGAGCCTGGAATAAATTCCTGCTTGACTCAGCACCAACTCTCCCATGGCTCACTGGATTATGAGACCCACACTCCCCCACAGGGAAATTAAAATAGTCAGGTCAGGAGACCTCATGCAGAGGCTGAAACAGAAACCAAATAAAGTTCAGTTTCTAAATATGATTTCCAAAGTTCCTAGCCCTGCTTTGGAAAAGGATGGCACTCCCTCATATCTTTGAGCACAGAAATCTTCCACTTAAGGCTACTTGATTTGATTGTAGGGACTTTTTCCTGAAATGAATAAAAAGCACAGAATTTGAGTAAGCTCTTGTATCTGTAACAGAATATTGCTACAGAAGACAATTTTCTGAAAATCCTGTCCTCTTAACCTAATTATAGCATGTAAGTTAAGACCACATTAAAGAGCACAATACAATTGAGTACCTACTTTCAGCTAACGAATTCCATCAGTTGCCAGGGGCAGACCAAAGTCTGCCTGGTTAGCATACTACCCACTAGTTTCACCTACAAAATATAGGAAATGGCCTGTCACCATTTGAGGAATTTAAATACTTAGAGTTACCTTGTTTTCATCCAAAATTATTGTATTACTACTACAGAGAGAAATACAGGAGCTTATAAGGGTTTAGGACATAGGATACATCCCAAACCCTGAAACCCTGAATCAGTCTTCAGACATCCAAAACAATGTACTAATGAATTCAAAACAGCATAAAATCTCCTTTGAAGATGACCAATGGAGTTAATAATGATAATAATTATCCTAAGCATTCATTCTCCATAAAGCTAACTGTTGCTTTTATGATGTTAAATCTAAGTTTTGCCCGCACCCAGACACCATTAATTAGGGTAATTAATAGGCAAACCACAGACTGGGGAAAAATATCTGTAATACATAAGTATGACAAAGGTTCCTTATGTAGAATATACAAATATTTAAATCAATAATAAAAAAAAAGAAATACTTTACAATTTTTTAACGGGTAAACATTTGAACAGAAAGAAGATACAAAAATGCTAATAAACGCTTAAAAGAGCAGCTTGGGTCATCCGTTTTCAGGAACAATCAAATTAAAATGAAAATAAGATACACTAATACCAGGAACTAAAATAATAAAGACTAACGATACCAAGTGTTGGGGAGAATGTGGTTTTATCTAGGACTACAAATGACACTCTAAAAATAAGTTAAAGTGCCAATTCTCAATCATCTTCAGGTGAGCAATTTATATCACAGTCTGTCTGTGATACATAAGCAGTGAAAATAAAAAAATTAAAACCCATAATAAAAGGCTTATTAAGAAAATGTTATGCATTATACTAATTTTAAGGAATCTAAGCATGAAAGGCCATGTAATTCTATTCGGTAGCTTTACAATAACTCTAAACCTTATACTTCCCATTATCTGTAAAACTTTATTATATATCATTATGTATGGAGGGCAATCAACATAAAGAGTGTACTAAGTAAACTGTCTAAAAGAAGAGGAGAAAACTATGGAGCAGGAAGAAGGGAAGAAAAGAAAAAAGATGAAACAATTCTTCCCCTCAAAATATTTAAAATTTAGTTTTAGGATAGAATTATATACCTATCAAATTATATTCAAATTGTATAGATCTCCTTTGCATATACTGTCCTCTAGGGTCTAACCCCTGTGTCCTCTCCAGGCACAGCTCTTACTCTTAATGTATCCTGGATTTTATACGGTCTGACACATAGCACAAGCTCCATACACATGTCATTATCACATACTCATTATCTGGACTTCATGGTGAAGCAGTTCTCCTGAATACTGAGTCAGCAATGGTAGTTACTGATAAAATTCTTAAAGACCAGGATTAAATCTGTTTCCCTGGTTTTCTCGCAGAATCTAGCCCAGAATCTCACGCATAACAGATGCGTAATGAAAACATGTTAAATTTATTGGGTATAACGATTTCATTTCTCCAGTGTTCTTTTTTGAATTCCAATTTTCCAACAACTGCTTAATATATGATTATATGTAAATAACTCAGAGTCATCTGTATTATCTTCTGCAAGTACAGGAAGATATTTCGTTCAAGATTTAAGAGAAACAATTAGTCGACATCAAAAGGCTGTAATCAGTGAAAGAATCTTCTCTCTTCTCTACCAGAAAACTTAGAATAATACATTCAGTGACAATATTAAGGCAACTCCTACTGAATTTTTGTTCTGGTATGTATGCCATGTCGAATAATTGTCAAAGGCAAAAGAGAAGTTTCCTGGGCTGGCTAATGCAGGTTTTTTCCTGTTGCCTGTCAATAGCCACCTGCTTGATGACCCATGCTGCAGGTTTCTGAGATAGTAAGTGTAGTCTACAGCCTTGGGACAGAAGCAAGCATGAGGGGCACCTGGGTGGCTCATTGGGTTAAAGCCTCTGCCTTCAGTTCAGGTCTTGATCCAGGGGTCCTGGGTTAGAGCCCCACATCGGGCTCTCTGCTCAGGGGAGAGCCTGCTTCCCCCTCTCTCTCTGCCTGCCTCTCTGCCTGCTTGGGATCTCTGTCAAATAAATAAAACCTTAGAAAAAAAAAAAAAAAGAAGAGGAAGCAGCAAGCATGATCTGGCTTGCACCAGATGTATGCTTTAACCAGTGGAATCACCCAGGACCAGATGATAGTAGATGAGCAATAATCAGTTTAAAATTATATAAATCATTCCTACAGAACTTCATCTGCCTTTTTAAATATTATCGCTCAGCCATTCCTCGTCTCAAAGTCATACTCTAATTCCAGTCATTTCCCTTCAATCACCAGTGTCATTGATAAGAACTGCAGCCACCATTGCAGTGGTGAAGGAAGGTTTCAATCCATCCTCCAGGGCCTAGATCAAAGCCCACTTCCTTCCAGAAGATTTCCTCCAATCCTTTGGCCCATATTTTTTATTTCTTAATTAGATAACCAATAGAATTACTAGATAAAATACTCAATACGTAGCTACCAAACTGAAGTAGTAATTCTAAATTTTCAAAAAGTTAGACATTAGTATTCTTTCAAAGAAACTAGAATTTTATGTACAAATTGAACATTTCATCTTCAATCATATGATTACAAATGGATGTTACTATCTGGAAAAAGAACACAGTCCAATAAAATGTGCTGTACGGTTAGAAAGTCGAGTTGAAGCATGGCATTAATTTCAGGACCTACCTGTATTTAAAAGAAACAGAATTCTTAAACAGGAGAACACCTATCTCTAAATACTTATAAATTTAGAACAAATTTTAATAATTATTTCCTCATCATTAAAAGAAAAAAATACAGAATATATTGAAATCTGTTTACAAACTTAAGCCAAGGATAATTTTGAACAGTTCAAGTTCTGAAATAAACAATCCATCATCTTCAAAACTTATTTTTTAAAATAAACATTGCAATTTTATTCATAACCTTAGGTTTTGCTAGAGAAATGTATTCATCTGAAGTTTTTCCTTAAGAATATCTAATTACATTGCCCCTGTTTTTCTAAGGTACCAGTTATGACCCCCTACATCTCCTAAAAGAACTCAGTTTGATTCCTCTAACAAGAAGACAGTTCCTATTACGTTCAGATGAATAACTCAAACTCATGGAATCTGAACCGTTGCTATAGAGGCTATGAAAAATAAGCTTTTGACTGTTTCTAAATCAAAGTGCTATAATTCAGGTCCCATGGTTATACTGCCCTTAACAATGACATTTTTTGCAAAACACTGCACTGTTTTAAGAATTTCTAAACTATTGTGCTGTATTAGAACACTAAGGGAGAAATCTATGTCTCAAAAATTGGGGAGGGGAGGCGAACCATAAGAGACTATGTACTCTGAAAAACAACCTGAGGGTTTTGAAGGGTCAGGGGTGGGAGGTTGGGGCAACCTGAGGGTTTTGAAGGGTCAGGGGTGGGAGGTTGGGGGAACAGGTGGTGGGTAATGGGGAGGGCACGTTTTGCATGGAGCACTGGGTGTTGTGCAAAAAGAATGAATACTGTTACACTGAAAAAATAAAATGAAAAAAAAAAAAAGTTGCTTATAACTAATGTTCCTTAACCTTAGGTATTATTTAGAAAGGCTCAATATCTGACCAAATCAGATTTGAAGCAATGTTCCTTAAATTATAAAACACTTTATTTTTCCAAGTTCTTAAATACTTCTCAGACTGTATCTTTGTTGAATGAATAAATACTAAGACAATGTTCATCATACTTCCCAGCTGAGACTCATTAATGCACATGCAGAAAAATGAGAAATTTATACATGAAAATTAAGCAAAACCAGGATATTAAGTTGATGGGGGCAGGTTATATCTTAACACTTGTGTTTATGATATCATGATACCCTCATCTGTGCTGAACCACAGACCACAGAGATGACAAAGAAACTGGAGAGATATCCTTGCTATGACCTTCAGATCAATAAGACATTCCCGTACCTGCAGCTTAGTTTAGTGTCACAAAGAACAGTATATACCAGTTTCAGAAGAGTAACACAAAGAGCTTGTGTAGATCAATGCAGGTCCTGTCTGTGGAAAGCCAAGTCCCTCCCCAAAAGAATCTACATGCTTTCTTTTCACAGAACTTAATGCATTGCTCATATTGTCTTTTCAGTATCTCTGTCCTTGACCAGGGCTTCCCTTAATGAGAACGAAGAACAGTGAAGATTGCATAATTTGTAACAGAGGTTTGCTAGTTTAAAAGTTGAGGAAGATTCATATTAAAAATTCCAGATTTGGGGGGCGCCTGGGTGGGTTAAAGCCTCTGCCCTCGGCTCAGGTCATGATCTCAGGGTCCTGGGATTGAGCCCTGCATCGGGCTCTCTACTCAGCCTGGAGCCTGCTTCCCCCTCTCTCTCTGCCTGCTTCTCTGCCTACTTGGGATCTCTATCTGATAAATAAATAAAATCTTTAAATAAATAAATAATTTTAAAAATTAATATTCCAGACTTTTTAGAGTACCTCTTAAAACATTAGATGAGCTAACTATACTTGCTGCCTGGCAGCAATTGGTAGAGCAGAGGGGTGCTGCCCTCCTTGCGCTCCCCAGTCCTCACCACTCCCTAGTGTTTGCCCCTGAGCAGCTTTGGCCATTTTTGTTCCTTGCCTTACTTCATGAGCATTTTATTTAAACCCTTTGGTTTAAGCGTGTGAACTCTGCAGTTAGAATACCTGGATTTAAATCCCAACACTTCCTTCTTGTATGACCCTGGGCATATTACTTTCTTCCCTCTCCCTGCTCTTTTGTTTTCTCCTTGTAAAGTTATAATAATTTTCACTACTTTTAGAGTTGTTGGGGAAATTAAAAATAACTTGGACATCAAGTACAGAGCCCAATGAATCCATAAATGCACTTATTATTAAGGAAAACACACAGACACACGAGTGGGGCTAGATTAAACCCCCTCTGCCCCACTGCATTAGGTGTATAGAGCTTAACCTCGGAGGCTTTCAGCCTTAGGCCAAGGGAACACGGGCCACAGCCCCAGTAGCACAATCTGGGTAGGCTGCTGGGGACCTTGAGTGAGGTGGACCCAGGCTGAAACTCAGTGCATTGTATCAGTTATGGCTGCCATTCTCCTCGAAGTCCTAGGACTGTTCTTATACCTAGCTACACTTTACAGCCACCTGGGGAGAGTTTCAAAACTAAAGAAAACAATGCCCAAGCCCTACACCAAACCAAGCAAGTCAGATCTATTGAAGTAGATCTATATGTATCTTTAAAGCTCCTAGGTGATTCTAACGTACAGACAGGCTTGAGAACCACTGTTCCATGACACAGAGAGCACCAGCCCTCCCCAGCCATGTCTAGGACTCTCGAAAGATCCAACAAAGGGGTTCGCATTTTTAAAAATGAGCAGCTTAAGAAGCATTAAAATACAGAAATTACTGATTCATCTGGCAGACAATATTCATTTTGTAAACATGTCTGCATTATGGATTAAGTGATTTACATTTTTTTAAAAATAGGAAGATCACTGTTTACAAATGTGGTATTTCTTCAAGTGTATCCCCACACAAGTGATTTTAAATGCCTGTTTTAAGTGCATTCCACAGACTGAGGGACAATAATTTTGAGTCTTTGGAAGGTGACTGAATTTAGCAATACCACAGTAATTAATTAAAGGTTGACATATAAAGCTAGTTTTACTTAATAGTGAGACAACTTAAATTTTTATAATGAAGTCATAGCTTTCTACTTAAAAATAACAAAATCATCAATAATTTTGCAGGAAATATAGAGCAACATTATTAAAATGTTGCTAATATATGTGTAAGTTCTATGCTAATTTGGCTAAACAGTTTAAATGCTTATCAAACTACATGTATAGAAAATAAAATATTAGTATTATTCTTTAGAAGTCTTTAATTAGATCTGGAAATTTTTAATTATTAAAATATCTAAGATTTAGATGTTTTTAAAATACATTTAAAGATCATTCTTAGGCAAAATTTAGGTAGAGGGATAACTAATTTGGGGAAAACTCTATTTTGAGGAAATCTGATATTCTTTGTGGTCGCTAAATTAGGATGCCATGTATATTTAAATGTAAATTTAGATGTGCCCCACTTATTTTAGCATGAATCTTTTAAATCAAATATTAACACTTTTGAATTTCTTTTTCTGTATCTCATGTACTAATTTCCTTCTCCTTTCCCCCAAACAAGGTCACAAACCCAGATCTCTACAGGATAGGGAAATCACAGCAAACAGCAAAGTATGGGCGACGAGTCAGGTCCCCAGGCAGAGGCCACAAAACAGCAGTCCGGAAATCCGGTCCATACACATGATTGGTTTGCTTGTTCTGCATTTCAAAAATTTGGAAAACTCAGATAAAAATCCAGAATCCCAGCTTACTCTGGAAAAGCAGGAGCTTCTGGAACATTGGGGTCCCAGTCTTCAGCAGCAGTTGACTGGACGTGAGTATCGCTGCCCCTTTGGATGGGGCACAGGCTCCCTCCACCTGACCAGTTATCACCACCTGCTTGTTATGTATGCATTGCTTGCTTTACCTTGGGAAGCTTCTGAGTTTCCAACAAAAGGATAAACTAATCAAGTAAGAGACCCCTAACTTGGGCCCAAGGCTCCACAACTAAGTGGGGGGGGACTAGAAGACAAAAAAAATGAGTGGCGGGCAACAACCCTGGGAAAGAAAGAAGACACGCAAAGTCTCCTATATATATATATATATTTTGGGGAGTCAGGAAATGGTGTGGTTCAATGGAAAGAGAAGAGGGGGGAACACCTGTGCTTGAATCATGGGCTCTCCCACTATCACTGGTGGGACCTTGGGTGGAGCTCGTTCTCTGTGGATAATGGGGCTACCAATTTCTCTCTCAGTAAAGAGTCCCTAGGGTGATGAGGAGTGCACCGTGTCACGCACATTCAGGGCTTAGGAGGCTTAAGGAGTGGTAGGCGAAAGAACATGGGATTTGGTAGCAAAATCTGGCTTTGAATCCCAGCTGCACTCCGTCATCTCCATGAGCTTCAGTTTCCTCCTTGGAGGCAACATTCCTGGAGTAATGACAGAAGGGTTGCCAGGAGAATGTCTGCTATGGAGTGGATTGACTTTCACCAAACCTCTATCATCAGCAGCCCTACTGCTTTGATTCTAGTCCTCGTCCCACTGCAGGGGCAAGTGGAGGAGTGCTGGCTAGAACTGAGGCCAGGCAGATGCTAGGTGGCTGTGCACTCTGTAGCATTTCATAAATGAAAAGAATGGGAAGAGAGACAATCCAAAAACTGTATGACTAGAAGGCAGAAGTGTTCAAATATTTTCTGTGGTATCAGAATGAGGCATCCATGATGTGTGGAGGCAAAAGGTGAACAGGAAGATGGAGGGTGGTCATTCAAATGGAAAAAGTATCTTTGAGTACCTGCTATTCTGCCTTATGGGACAGCAAAGACATTGGGTATATTTATGTACGTGGGAGTAGCCACATGTATACACACACACACACACACACACACACACACACACACACACACAATTTCTGGTCCTCCAAAATTCCCAATGAAAAAGACAGACACATTCAAATACCTAATATGAGGCTTGCCTTAGTAAGAACAGTCTAGAAAGAAGGATGATCAGAGTAGGGAAGGAAGAAGTCAAATGCAGGTGGGGAGATCCTAGACAGATGCTTAGAAAAGGTGGAGTCTGAACATCACAGACTGAGAAGGGTTTCCAAAACGAGGAAGAAATGGGGTATCGGGTATCTCGAAAAGGCAATGATCGAAAAGGCCAGACCCAAGGTTAGCAGCTACCAGATCTATGTGGGAACAGTCAGTCCAGTGCACGAGATGGGGGCTTGGGGGAACAAGGCAGGAGATGAACTTGAAATATACCTGGAGAGGAACTCTCAGTCTGCGACTTCATTCTGGACACATTCAGTAACTGAACCTTTGCTCCCAATGCACACAGCTTGCCTCAGAGATAACCTCAGAATCCCTGCAGAAGTATGGCAGGTTGGAAAGAAATAATAAATATCTTAAAGGTGCCCAGCCAGGTCAGAGAAAAAGAATCCGGCTTTATGATGTCAATAGAGGCTCTGAATTGATCTATTTAGCATTGCTAGCTAACGGTCTCTCTAGCTTATGTTCTGGGAAATGTTGACCAGCTTTACATAGTTCTAGAAAGATGAAGATATTGATAATAAAAGGAGAGCAAACAAAAACACATCAGAAATGAGTGATTCTATTCATCTTTAACTTTGGTTTCAGTGACTTCTAAACTCTGACACATTATCTCTATTCCCCTGACCAGAGCTAGAAAGGTCACAGGGTCACTTGAATTTCCCAGCCTTGCTGTTCTTCTTGGACCCCAGATTGCTGGCACCGTGTTCCAGAATTTCCTAAGGTGCCAGGAACGCAAGCTGGTGCCAGGGATGCAAAGTCAAACCCCTGCCTTTGGAAGGTTACAGAAGGAGAGAAGTAATATAAATGGAAATCAATAGCTTAAACCCAGTGAGATAAATCAATGCTCCATGAAGTGTTACAGAGAGTTCAGAGACCAAGCCAACTATTGCATCTACATGCTCCCCGCATGCTCAGGCAGTACAGTGTCCTGACAAAGAGCAGAAGCTCAACTCTAAGACGAGGTTCAAATCCCAGCTATGCCACTTAGCTGGGTGATTCCGGGGCAATCACTTCATCTCTCTGTGCCTCAATATCCCAACCGTAAAAAAGGCAGAATAAGAGCACTTACCTCATGGGATTACTGTGAGAATTAAAAGAATTTACACACATGGTGCACTTAATACTGTGCGTTGCACACTAAAATATTTTCATTAGTATAACCTGATTAGCCCAAAAGAGAGCCTAGAAAAATGTTAATCTTTCCTGCATTTCTCCTGTCTCCAGCCAAAAGAAGCATTATGAAAATGAACTTTTTTCTCAATACACATTTGCCAACTAAGTGAAATTAACCTTGAACTTCCATCTCCCAAGTGACAGCTGCCTGAGATCTTTCCACCACTACATGAGTCTTCTTACTCATCAAGCTTCCTGAAAGCCTCCAGCAGAGCTGTTCCCTGCTAGAAACCTCATGGTCCTGATAACAGAATTAAAGAGACATCATTCTGGATATTTCTGGTGGGAAGCACTGGTTGTATGCAAGGTTGGAGCAGCTCCACACCCCAGATAATTTGTGGACCTTAGCCAAGCCCAAATGCCCTGTCCGGACATGGCACTCAAATTGCCTCTAATGGCCTAGCTGCTCCTCTCCCTTCCAAATGTTTGGTCATGCCAGGGAAGAGAGATTCCTTCCCGATTCCCCTTTAACCCCCTACACTAAGCACCCTCCCCAGGATTCTCTGCCTCTGGTTTCGGGACTCTCAGGCTTCATGGCTTAGCAGTGAGAGGCCTGCTATTCCAGACTAAAAAGTTGTTTTCCCATCCTTGAAAAGAAAGAAAAATAAGTTTTGTCAGCGCACAAGTAGCTGCTCTGATCTTGGCATTTAGATCCAAAGTGGTACCTTCTCAATAACTCATCAGGTTTTTAAAAATATAACTTGGGGGTGGTGCCTGGATGGCTCAGTTGGTTAAGCAACTGCCTTTGGCTCAGGTCATGATCCCAGAATCCTGGGTCGAGTCCAGCATCTGGCTCTCAGCTCCATAGGGAGTCTACTTCTCCCTCTAACATTCTCCTCTCTCATGCTCTCTCTCACTGTCTCTCTCTCAAATAAATAAATACCTTTAAAAAAAAAGATAACTTGGTAATATCCATCACAAATGTGTCAGCATCAATGGTCAGCAGAATCTGAAAACTGTGTGTGTTCAAATTAAAGCAAACATGGCCAGTGGAATTAATATTTACAACATAATGTCCAAAAATTAGAAATAACAATCCTTAAACAGAAGAGAAAAATCAAATTTCCCACGATGGTACTTCTTTACCAAAATCATCCCCTTTATTCTCATCCCTTTAAATAAAAATCTGTTAATTAGCTTGGCAGCAAAGCTGACCAAATGCTGATGAGTGTTCAGGATGCTATCGTGTTTGGCTTTGAAAACAAGTCATGATTAGGAAATCAACATGGGAACCAAACAAAACCAAACAAAAAAACTTCTGCATTGAAGCAGCGGCACAAATTTAGCCTGAAAGCTGCTGTGTGTGGGGACCTGTGTGACTGGGCTCCATGCCCACCAGTTACTAGTCAAGGAAAGGCTAGGCGGTGGGGCCCCTCCCGCTCGCAGCCCTTGGTTTCCTCCTTGCCCCGCAGTGCAGCGAGGGACCTTCAGCATTTCCTCTTCTGGGATGGCTGGGAATTGACTGTTTTTATGAAATGAACATGACCTAGAAAAGCATTCAGCATGATCCGCTTGTGTACTTCAAAGAGTCCTTAGCTGTACTTCCCATCACAAAGTGTTTGAGCTCCTGTTTATTAAAGCACAGCTTGAACCAGAGGACGCGTCAGTCTTCCAGGTGAACAGCAACAGATCTTTGGCACGGAATCACCACAACTCTCGGCTTGCATTTTTACATGGGAAGTCAGAAGATTAATTTCTTATAAACTACCAGAAGTAGTTAAATAAATGCAAACTGGCAGGAATGATTGTATTCAATCAGGCATACACTAATAAAACTACACATATGCAGATATGTATCTATATCTATCAGAATCACACAAGAACACCATGCTCTGGACCAAAGTCCAAACGAAATCTTGAAATTCAATACTACCACCACATACTGTTGTAAAATGCTTTGCTGTTCAGTCAAAAAAAAAAAATTGTCCAATGATTTTATTAAAAATGATGTGCCTGACACTGAGCTAGCTTCTGAGGAACCAATGATAAGTCAATAATGACTTCATGGGTTGATGATTCAGTAGAGGACACTGATATATATAAAAATATTTGCATCACAGTGTGTTCCATATAAATTTGTTTTCAAGGTTCAGAAGTAGATGGAGTATCAGATCTTTCTGAGCATGTAAAGGGTAACATGGAAAGGCTTTACTAAGAGACTGATGTTTTAGAGGAGGGTTCTAAAGCAATGGATAGAGAAGAAGAACTCTTAAGACAGTGGAACAGCAGGGGTGCTTGAGTGGCTCAGCTAGTTAAGCATCTGCCTTCAGCTCAGGCCATGATCTCAGGGTCCTGGGATCAAGTCCTGCATTGGGCTCCCTGCTTAGCTGAAAGCCTGCTTCTCCCCTTCTCTCTGCCCCTCCTCCCCCCATTCATGTGTATGCTTTCTGTCAAATAAATAAATAAAATCTTTTTTAAAAATAGGGAGAACAGCAGGAACAGGAATAAAGGCATGATGACACACATTCCCAAAGCAGGACAGAGCACAGAGGTACACTGATGTACTACTTCACAAATATTAACTCAATCCTCATAACAATCCTATGACTTAGGCACTAACATAATCCCCATCTTACAGTTGTGGAAGTTGAAGGAAATAAAATTTGGATGTAGAGCCCACATCCCTAATAACTACAATAACATTTAAGGGGTTATCAAAGAGTGAATAACACAACAAAAAACGACCTATATTTCTGAGCATAAAATCCAAGGGGTCTGGCAGAAGGGAAAGGACAGGGAAAGACTGCTGCTAGAAATCTGTTGGGGGGAGGGGGAGATCTCAGAAGGACCCTGAGGCCAACTTCACTGCTTGAAACTCCTGTGGCATTCTAGGTCCATGAACATGGTCAGCTCTGTGCATAGAACGTTCATGATCACGAAGGGTGGGGGCTTACCTGAGTCCAGAATGGTGGCAGGCACCTCGATGAGGAACCTAGTACAATAACTCAGGTATAAGAATTTAAACGAAGTGACAGTGAAGATGGAGAGGTGGAAGGTATTGCAATGCGTGTGCACATTCGAGCATCACTGCACCAGCATGGCTGGGTGATGAAGGGGGGCATACACATCCACACATCTGTGCAACTGAGTCAGTTAAAGGGAGCATTTAGTCTTTTTGCATGAAAGCCATTTGAAGCCAGAGTGAAATAAAGTTTCTTTCCTCCCCCACTGATTCATAATCATTGGTATGCAGATACCAGATTCAGGATCTATTTTCATTAAAGTAATGTTTGTTTTTAAAGAAGTACACAAACTTAAAATTTTAGGAATTAGCCTATCTGCTTTAAAAAAACAAACTCTATGGTCTACAGAAAGCAAATGTTCTGTGGATGCCTTTCAGTATTGTCTAAAGGGGTCAGTAAAAAAAAAAAAAAGGATAAAAATGAAAACTTAATAATGCGGCTCAATTCAAATAAAGACTGGAGTACCTGCATACCAGAACTGAGGTATTCCAAGAAATACCACAGAGGAGATGCTAAAGGCCAGGCCAAAACTGAGCTTCAGGTTCTTTGGAGAGTACACAAGTAACCATGATATAAATCAGGAAATAATAAGCAAGTAAGAACATTCAGGGTCGGGGGTGGGGGGTGTGTGCAGGGGTGGGCAGTTAAAGGAAAACATAATCCCATTCCAGTTTGAGGACTGGAAAAATTTTATAAAGTAAGTAGCATTTTGGATTGGTGTTGAGAGGTTGTTAACCTTAAGAATATATAACTCCAATACTGTACACCGTTCTTATACATAAATATACGAGACTACTCATGTAATCATCAACTGCTACCTGGCTCTCTCCCAAACTCCCAAGTGGAACAATATATTTTTATTTTATATATATATATAAAATATAATATGGTAATATTATATTTAATATATATATTCCCCCCCGTAAAGAATGAAGATTCTAATATTTTTTCATATTTCTTTAGCTGTGACATTCCCCCAACCCACTGCAACTCAGGGAAAACAACATGAGCTTTGGAGCCATAGTAAAAATTAAAGTATGATAGCAAACTTGTATTAAGCATCTACTATGTACTAAGCATATTTAACTCTCATCTATGTGGCAGCCACTCTTACTATCCACACTTTTCGATGGGGGAACGGAGGCATGGAGACAACGTAAGTCTCCAAAGTGACACAGCTGGCAAATGTTGGAGTTGGAATCAATCTAGTCAATCCTTTCTTTGTTCATTGATAAAAGAAGGGATATTTAATAAACTCCACCACCCAAGTCTGTTGTGATGACTAAGTCAGACAGTGTGTATAAAGTACCCAGCTGAGAATTGGGCACTAGCAAGCATTCATTTCCTAATGGCTATAATTGTTATTTCATCTCAATTTAGCAACTAGGTCATTTCCCACCAGTCAGATCTCCAATGAAAGCTCGCACACAGCCCTACCACATGCCCAGGGCTCGCTGGCATCAGGGCTCCTAAATGCATCCAGCTGAGGCCATCTGGTTTACATACATCTTAAGGCTATCAAGAGTGTCATATTTTACATTTTCAGACATCTTCCAATGACACTCAAGGTCATTAGTCAAAATGCCTACAAATCACAGCAATACTGACAAGTTGGCACCCATCACAGCTTGAACACTTCCAATACACAGAGAACCCATTATCTTGGAGGTATTTCTTCCAAAGTTGTTTATTTCCCTATTGTCAATGAAAGTCATAAGAAAGATCATAGAACTAAATTCTTCATAGAACTAAATCTACTCCTCGGACTTCCAGTTAGTGGTTGTTGCCTTCACTGTAGACAATTCTTGCTTTTGACTGTCTTGTCTCCTTTATTCCATGGGAGGATTGATCAGCTTCAGGTCCGTTGTCTCTTTTGCCTGCAATATTCTTCCCAGACCGTTCACCACCCTGGTTACCTCCCCAGCCATTCTCTTCTCTGTAATTATCTCTAAAAATATGGCCTCCAGGACAAAGGGAAATGGAGGTGATGCCTCCATCCAGTGTCACCTGTCTTCACCAACATCGTCCTGGTAAGACCACATTTACTTTCCCAACAGTCTTCTAATAATACTGTTCCCCTCTTTTAGGGGCTTGTTTAAAACACAGAACATCTCTTTCCCAGTAATTGTAGAAGTGCAGAAATTTGGATTTATGCCTTTAAACTTTACTTTCTCACTCTCAGGCCAGCCCATCTCCCTATCATAATCACTCTGTTGCCTATTTCTGCTATCAACCACATTAGTGTCTACCTAATTCCATCCAGTTGCCCTCTGGGGTTTCACCCAGGTTGATGAAGGAAGATGAAGAAATAAAGAAAACCATGCCCGGTGCTCAAAGGCACTCTAATGGAGGCTTCCTTCCTTCTTATCTGTAGCATCTCTACTTTGGGAATGACCACTGATTACTTACTGCTCTGAGACTATGCTGGGGTTTTACTCCCATTTGTCCTTTTTACACTTTTTTAGAAAACTCAATCCTATTTTCTTTGCTGATCAAAAAGCCTACTTTTTATTCAATTCCTGCCAATTGTACCAAGGGTTACCAGTTCCCATATTACTGTTCTGTTCCAAGATAAAAAAGAGGAGGTCATTCTGGGGGAAGGCTGTGCTTTTCATGTCTGGCAGTGGAAAAGGTAACCTTCTTCATCTCAAGTCTTCCCCCTCTTCTTTATCCCAGTGTGCTTTAAGCTCTAAGAAAACCGCACTTATCATTGTTTCTTGAATATGCCAAACCTCTCTCATATCTGTGCCTCTGTATTACACTACTCTCTTTGCACAGAAGATCTTTCCTTCCACTTTTTTGCTCAAATTACTATACATTCTTCATGTCTCCCTTCCAATGTTATCTGCTGTGTACAACTTCCTGGACTCCCTTAAGCAGAACGAGTTGCTCTGATCCTACTTTCCTCAGGTTTACTGATATTATATTGTATCCGTCTATATAGCTGGTATTCCCAGTACACTTGATCTCCTCCAGGGAAGAGCCAAGTCTCTGAAAATGGGAGGCCCACAGTAATGTTTACCTCACAAAAAACACTCAGTAAATGTTTGAATAAATAGATGAATGGGAAGATGCAAAAGACATCACGGTATTCAAAAAAAAAAAAATACTAGGAATTAAAGGAACAAGGATAAACCAAGATAGAAAATGCATGGCATTTGTTCATAAACACGGATATTTTAAGCTTGGTAGTTGAAAAGATTCTTTAATCTTTTTATATATCCTTCAGATTCTTTAGAGTTAACAACAACAAACCACAAACTATAAACCATCTGAAACTAATTTAAACCTCCATGTCACTCATTTTTTTTTGTTCAAGAGTTACACTTTACCAAAAAAGAAAAAAAAAAGTCTGGTATATCAGAGTCAAACTTTTCCATATGGTATTGGCACTTAAAGTAAATTTGCTGGAATGGAAAGTAATCAGACCTGGCCTATTTGGAATAGTTTTATCATTGTAATTTTTAAAATAAATAATCCAGGTGTTATGACAAAGAGGCAAAAAACAAGAAAATTCCTCAAGTTGATTAGCTGTGAAGGAAAAAATGTTGTACTTTTAGTACCCATTAATTTATACTATAATAAATGATATGATGCAGCTCTAAAACATAGCTCATCAAATAGAAAATATGTACTCTAACGCTCTTCTCAAGTTACACACACTGATAATTTATAAGCTCTATCCTAACAAGTGATTTATTGAAGCTTAGAACCCTAAGGTATGATAATAGTACACAGAAACTTCAGTTGTTTATTACTACCCTTTCTTTTATCATAATGAGAAAAGTGATTTTCTTTCTCATGTTATTTGTAAAGCAATAAACAATAGCTCTGGGGAGATGAAATATTTTCCAACAAACTGCTATTTATTCAACAGGAATGTCTAATTAAAAAGATATTCCCTATTTTTTGTCCTTAATGACTGGAGTACAAACTCCATGATTAATTTAGAACTTTTTTTGAGAAGCCAAGCAGATGTGCTTTAAAATTTCTAAATGAACAATCAATGTATATTTCTTGAATAATTAAACTATAAACTCTGCTTGGTAGGCATTATGATAAGAAAGAGAAACACATACACCCTAGTCATTACACTCTAAAATGGCATATAGGCTACTTGTAGACACAAAACTAATGCAATGCAAAATAGCCATAAAACAATTCAAAACCACCCAACAGAAAGGGGTACCTACTTTTATCAAAGACATTTATAAGACTGCTAACCGCAAAACTAGCCATATTAGTCAACAAGAGGAAACTACTCCAACCTCCATCAAGAGTAGAATGGATAAATTGTGATACACTCACAGAATGGGATACAGTATAGCAATTTAAAAACTACAGGTAAATTGCACAAACAGTGGTATGCGAAAAATAGGACACACAAAACAGCTGACCTTTAACATGAGTTTAAGTGCATGGCTCTCCTTACAGGTACATTTTTACACTATAGTACAGTGACTGTGTTTTCACTTTCGTGTGATTTTCTTAACATGGCTCAAGCTTCTCATGGCACAGTGGTCTCAGAATAGGTCCACTTCCTACAAGGTGACTGGCTTCAAAGCAAAGCATCACAAAAGCAAAACTTTCTTCAAGCTGCACAGCTTCTTATGACCTAGACCTAGGAGTCTTTGGTCAACAGCAACTTGCAGGGCCAGCTCAGAGTCAAAGAAAGGATGCCAAAAAGGTGTGACCACTGGGAGGTAAAGGTCCTTGGGGAGACAACTTTGGAAACCAGCTGCGGCAGTGCATTATTATTTAAGCAAATACTTAAAAATATATGAGACACAATTCATGTATTCATTTCACAAAAACCAGTTACTGAATTCCTGATAAATACTGGGAACATTAAATGAATAAGATATGGTTGAAAAGATATAATTACATGCTAAAATATAATACTTACTTAGGCACTACTTCCTTGCCCTACTTATTGATAATAATATCCATCCAACACTTTGTTCAATTCCATTGCCCTCATCTTTTCCTATAGTTTATTCAGACTCTTATGTACTTGGAAATGTAAGAGATTTTTTAAAAAGATGTATACTAACATTTATTTGTTTCACTTTCAATGCATTTGGTCATTCATTCATTCTCTAGGTTCACTATAGGATTGGCAGTGCATTATAAACTAGTTATAGAAAATAAAAATAGGAGAAAGGCACAGTTTCTGCTTAAAGATACGTAGAGAAAACACAATGAAAAGGACATAGAGACAGAAAAGCACAGGCTATACACTCGTAACATTGACCAGATCTATCAGTTCATTTGTTGTTGTTATTTTTTAAGGATTTTATTTATTTATTTGACAGAGGGAGATATAACAAGAGAGGGAACACAGCAGGGAGAGTGAGAGAGGGAGAAGCAGGCTTCCCGTTGAGCAGGGAGCCTGATGTGGGGCTCAATCCCAGGACCCTGGGATCATGACCTAAGCTGATAGCAATATCAGAAACCAAATAAATGATGATGCAAGACAAGTAGCATTAAAATGATGAAATTTGTGATATGAATAACAAAACATTGGGAGGTGATGAACGGTAAGAGAGGTATGAGATGTCTTTATAGAAATGTGATATTTGAATCGAGTCTTACAAGGCAAGTAAACTATGGGTGTCCAAGAAGAGAGGAGAGTTTATTCCGGCAGAAAGAAGAGCATAAGCAGAGGCAATCAGATAAGTCAGCAAGATAACTGACTGGATTACTTGAGAAACAAACTAACCCTACAGGAGAGATTTGTTACCATGGTAAGTGTGAACAGATATGGTAAGGAGATTTTTATGAAGGTTCTAGAATGTCAGCTGGGGCAATTAGGACGTGTGAGCCTCAAGGAGGTAAGGTCTGTCTTTGGCAAAATAAATAAATAAATAAAAAGATGAAAATAGTATTTTAGCAAAACTAATCTGGGCATGTTTGTTGCATGGTTATCACTCTGCCTGTTCTGTCATTGTTACATCTTTCCTGAACAAAGGAAGATCAATTCATTACCTAAGTAGCAGCATCCTGGAGACATTTAGAAATGTCTAAAGACAATCAGAAGAGGGAATCAATAGGGCATTGAAACTGGTTTGATAGGGGATAAAAAACAAGAAGACCAAAAAGACACCGAGCTTTCCAGTCTAGGGAAATTGGAAAATGCCAATTATAAGAAGGTAGTAGGGCCCAAGAGAGGAAAAATAATGACAGAATTGGAGGCAAAAGTGAAACATATGGGGCGCCTGGGTGGCTCAGTGAGTTAAGCCTCTGCCTTCGGCTCAGGTCATGATCCCAAAGTCCTGGGATCGAGCCCCGCATCGGGCTCTCTGCTCTGCAGGGAGCCTGCTTCCTCCTCTCTCTCTGCCTGCCTCTCTCCCTAGTTGTGATTTCTCTGTCAAATAAATAAAATATTAAAAAAAAAAGTGAAACATACGGTGCAATGTCCCGTATATAGAAGACATGACTTTGGAACTTGACATCTTAACTGGAATGATGTATTTGACTTTATGTAAAGGTAATTGTAGAGGTCATGATGAGTTGATAAGTTTATTAAAAAGACAGATAAAATTTATATAAAAAGGGGAATGAAAAGCCAAGAATGAGAGTTGAAAGCAAAGGGGATATTATAGACTTTCATCAGTGAACCCAACGGATGCTACCCAAGGAGGAAATTTCAAAAAAGTAACACTGATGAGCAATGTCAAATGCCACAGGGAAGCAAAAGGAGATCCTACTGGGGCAGAGTTAAACTATATGGTTAAAAGATGGTCATGGGAAAAGGTTAGGAGTCTTTCTTCTGAAAAGAAGGGTCAAGAAGCCAGGTTGGGAAAGGCTTCAAAGAAGGCAAGAAGGCAGTCAGTGCAACAGTAAATATGTACAACAGTGTGGTCAAGGGGTCTGAAAGCATTGCGACAGAATTTCCACAGCAGCTACAAGAAGCAATGGAATCCACAGGAGGTTTCATTCATATTTTTCAACACTAAAAGACCTGCCTAATCTCATAGTGTAAGGTATTTCCATAGAAAAATATAAACTAAAATGACACTTTTTCTGCCTCTTCATATATAGTAATAGCCTACATTCTGTGGAGATCACCAGTAGACTTCATTTATAAGAATTACTGGTACTGGAAATCAAAATTCTACTATTACAGCCAAAAGCAAGGACATCTGAGCCTCTCACAATGGTGAACTTTAATTATGTGTTTAGACATAGGGATGGGATGAAAATAAAACCAAATCATTAAGGACATCACATCAAACAAGTGGTTTCATATAAATCAGTTTCTTGAATTTCAAATCTCCCTTGGCATACATATGCTTATGTTCACAAATTGGTACTTAGAAAATAACCTTCCATATTTCATCACAACAAAGGACTTTGGAAAATACATCAGCCCCCTATGGGAATCCTCTTAAGACTTGGTTCCATCAGAGACATAGAAGCGTGAAAATAGATTAGGGGTATTGTTCTTTTTACTGGGATAATTAATCCCATGTTGTTGAAAGGCTGATGATCATTACAGTATTTCTTCATGTCAATAGGAATAGCTCTCATTGAGGTTTTGGGGTTTGGGGTTTTTTTTTTTTTACTCATTTTTGTTTTCAGTTTGGGGTGGCAGTTTGAAAACTAAGTTCTCTCTGGACCTTATACTGTTTTATGTGAAATTCAGAGATTATGACTCTGTGAAAAAGACCTTAACCTCTCAACAACTGTTATTCAAACATACAACATCAAATTAATAAACAAAACCACTTTGCTCTTTGGTTTCCCAAAATGGAGATAACTGATTTCTCTCTTAACTTTTCTTCCATACTTCCTGAATTTCTAAACAAATTATAGCAAAGGTATAAATCAAAAGGAAAAGAAATAGTCCAGGTCCTGGGAATTAGAACAAATCAAGCCATAGAAACTGGAATTGTAAGATGCTAAGCAAGGCTGGCTCAGATGATAGGCAGAAGATTCTCTAACTCTGTTGCTTCTGTTTGGAGCAACTCACTTCATCTGTGTCAACCTGGGACCAGAAATGAACTGAAAGAAGACCCTTGTAACATTTCCACAGGGGTAGCCAAGTGAACCTGCTGATCAAAATAAACAGCAAACTTCAAACAAGTGGTCAGGAAAGTTTTCAAGCATTTCCAAATGGCACAGTTTGTCGCTAAGACCAGACTCGAGTTATCAGGGAAGTTCTTTGAGTCTGATAAATATTCTTCAAATTATACAAGAATCATAAAACATTAGTAAACCTTTCTAGGTGAAAAAAAATGCATTAAGGGAGTAACTATGAACCAAATGGCTTAAATGATTATTCTAATCATCTAATGAAATAAGTTTAATGAAAGCAGTCAAAATCTACCTCATCTTGGATTACAAATACTGATACTAATCTTTATCATTATGGAATTATCCACCCCTCAGAAGTTACCATAAGCCTGAAGCTCATACTCAAAGCTACCTGGTCAGTCCAGGAAAACTGTCTGCTAGAGGAACCTGAAAGTGAAAGGGGAGAGGGTATGGCTAGACCAGAGGGCACGGGAAGGAGCTAAGGAGTAGGAGCTATATTTCTCAAGTGTAAAAGATGGCGGAAATCCCCCGAAGCTGCTCCTTGGCTCTGTGTCACAGACTGCAGACCTCAGCTGTGTTAATCCTTGACCCCAGCTCCTTTTGTGACCTCTGAAATGTCCAGATGTTATCCTAGACCAAATTCTAAACCCAGCCTTGTTTCCCAGGGATCATTTCATCCACATTCACTGTATTCTTGATTAAGGAGCCCCATCAGCTCTCAGCTCCTCCTCTGGGGGCTTCAGGACTGGATGAGGACTAAGAAACAGAGCAGAGTGGAACAGAAAATCTCAAAGCCCCCACGGAAGAGCTACTGATGGCACTGAATATTTTGTTACAGAGTTAACGGAATGTTCATTCTATATCTGATCTCCCTCCTTGCATTGTATCTTGCATTATCTCATTAGACAAATGTACTTGCCTTTAAAGCTCACTGTGTATATTCTGCACACATTCTTGTGATTAGTTTGGTACAATGGCTGCTAGCATGAAGGTTGATTTTGTCCCAGTTTTGTCAGAACCACACCACACACTCAAAGCCAGTGCCACTGATAATGATAGATAAGAATCCCAAGCTTTTTCTTACTTTGAAACAATCAGGCAGACAAGTCACAAACAGCATAAAGAAGTGAATGGAAGAGATTTTGACTTTCTGTGGTAATTGTGTTTGCACTTCCTTTTCACATTTATGATGTATTAGCCATAGAACGGTCTCTAAAGAGAAACGGAAGAGGAAAGCACAGAACCTTATCAAAAAATACAGCCAGCTGCATCCCTTTCCCTCAGTTATACTTTTTAAAAGTCTAATGTAAGTATAATTACTCACCAATTTCTATTCTGAAGTTGGTAATGACGATAGCAATAAATCTCTTTCCGTTCCTTTGTGCTACAAATTCAGTGAACTAAAGAACGAAACTCCACAAAAAGGTTGCTTAAAAAATATCATTTATAGAACTAACCCGGAAAAAAATTTCAGCACCAGAATCCAAGCTCCCAGACTCTACTGACAATAACACAAGAAACAAGGCCTTAGGATGCTGAGGGGAAAGGGAGCGTTTTCCACAGTCCTGAAGTGACCCTTTCCCTCCCCCGCAGTCTCTGGCTGTGGCTCCCAATGACACTTTATAGGCCACAGGGTTGCCTCCAGCTGTCCACACTTCTCCAGGGAGTCACTTCTATAGGGCCACAAGGGAGCTAATACTATCCGAACAAGGAATGGGGAGGGGTTACAAGGTACACTCCTTACCCTTCCTTTTTCCTCTCAGGGGAAGACCTTAATGGATAAAACGGAAAAAAGCATTCCATACCTTAGCTTTAACTCATCTGGGATTATCTAAGGTAACAGTTATAAAACTGGCTTGAGATCCTGCTGCACCTTCAGGATCCCCAACCTGTCACCCCCACACCTCGTCCACTCACGGCTGAAGGACACTTCATTTCCAGCAGAAGCTTCCCCGAGGTGGTGCACTGCTCAGCTGGCTGGTTCCCACCAGTGATGGATTCTAACCCGGGCTACAATTCCCACTAGACACAAAGCTGCCAGGATGTGAAACCGTATTGACAAACACTCTACAAAATAAGCTTCTCAATGGCATAAACATGTAACAGTGACAGGGTGAGGTAGATATATTGTTAGTTTGCTGAACCTCCAAAAAACCATGTGCCTACTCTATTAAAGTCAGTGTACTGAGAAATGACAGCTAAAGAATTAACTAGTTAAAGCCTTAAGTCTTACACTCACTAAGCTATTGCTAATCTGTTCCATTAAATTTATTAGCAATGTATATCTGGGTTTAATTTCATCATTAGGGGCGCCTGGGTGGCTCAGTGGTTTAAGCCGCTGCCTTCGGCTCAGGTCATGATCTCAGGGTCCTGGGATCGAGTCCCACATCGGGCTCTCTGCTCAGCGGGGAGCATGCTTCCCTCTCACTCTCTCTGCCTGCCTCTCTGCCTACTTGTGATCTCTCTCTGTCAAATAAATACATAAAATCTTAAAAAAAAAATTTAAAAAAATTAATTTCATCATTAAATTATAATCATACTGAAGAGCTGAACAAGAGACCTGAGTAGCACTTTCCTCTTAGGTACTGCCTGAGTTAAGAGTGTCAAAAAACAAAAATAAAAAAGTTATTTTTAAATATTCTTAGAGCCTTGCAGAGAGGAGTGACTTTCTGCCTTTCCAACCTATATAAAATGTAAAAACATACACAGATTTTTATTCTCCATCTGCTTCACTCATTCTCATTGCCATTTAAACTAGCTAATATACCAAATAGTTCACTCATTTATCTTGTATCTACTGTTTTAAAAAGGGAGCTCCATGAAACAGGGGATTTTTAACTCCTCCTCCCAGCCTAGAACAGTGATTGGCATGCAATACGTGCTTAATGAATATGCCCTGGAATATTAAGAATCAAAATTGGTGGGCCTGTGTGGCTCAGTTGGTTAAGTGTCTGCCTTCGGCTCAGGTCATGATTCTGGAGTCCCCGGATCAAGCCCCACATGGGGCTACCTGCTCAGCTAGGAATCTGCTTCTCTCTCTGCTCCTCACCCCACTCATGTTCTCTCCCTCTCTCGCTTTCTCTTGCTCTCAGATGGATAAATAAAATCTTAAAAAAATATATCTGGGGGTGCCTGGGTGGCTCTGTCACTTAGGCATCTGACTCTTCATTTCGGCAGGGGTGGTCTCCACTGATCCTGGAATCAGGCTCTGTGCTCAGTGGGGAGTCTGCTTAAGATTCTCTCTTTCCCTCTCTCAAATAAATAAATAAGTCTTTAAAAAAGGAATCAAGGGTGCCTGGGTGGCTCAGTCGTTAAGCATCTGCCTTCAGCTCAGGTCATAATCCCAGGGTCCTGGAATCAAGCCCCGCATCGCATCAGGTTCCCTGCTCAGCGGGAAGCCTGCTTCTCCCTCTCCCACTCCCCAGGCTTCTCTTCCCTCTCTTGCTGTGTCTCTCTCTGTCAAATAAATAAATAAAATCTTAAAAAAAAAAATCAAAATACCTGAACCTTATGCTTTTAAAACAATTATTGAAGAGACTAAATCATAAGGCCTAGTATAAAAAAGGTTTTGTTTTTTTTTAAAGATTATTTATTTATTTATTTATTTTTTGACAGAGACAGAGATCACAAGCAGGCAGAGAGGCAGGCAGAGAGAGAAGGAAGCAGGCTTCCTGCTGAGCAGAGAGCCCGATGCGGGGCTGGATCCCAGGACCCTGGGATCATGATCTGAGCTGAAGGCAGAGGCTTTAACCCACTGAGCCACCCAGGCGCCCCTAAAAGAGGTATTTTTTAAATTGACCTGAGACATAAATTGCACTGTTAAAAGGTTTTTCACATGTAAGTTGGTTTTGAAATAAATTTAAAAATCACTCCAATTCCATTCCTTTTTTTTTTTTTTTACTGATTGCTTAGTTCTCTCTTTACTTATTACAAAATTACTACAGATTTCACTTGGCAAAAATTAAATTCTAGAAAAGAAAATTCTAGAATATCACAGAATAATTGGAACTTTAATACTGACAAGCTGGAAAAGAAATGGTTTGTAGAAAGAATATATAATACAATATAGTAAAGCTATAATTTTCTCTTTAAGTCTAGTTAGCAGACTTTTTCTTTTTTAAGATTTTATTCAAATATCCTGGCTGACTTCCTGGACCCCTCATTTAAGTTTGCATATATTTTTCTGATGCCATTAAAGTTGAATCTGAACCAAATACTCAACTATAGAAATGTGAATGTTTAAAATTAAGAATCTATTGAAGTTATCAACTAAACTTTCAAATTTTCTGATAATCTCAAGAAATTAAGAATAGAGCTTCCCTATGACCCTGCAATTGCACTGCTGGGTATTTACCCCAAAGATACAGATGTAGTGAAAAGAAGAGCCATCTGTACCCCAATGTTTATTGCAGCAATGGCCATGGTCGCCAAACTGTGGAAAGAACCAAGATGCCCTTCAACGGATGAATGGATAAGGAAGATGTGGTACCTATACACAATGGAGTATTATGCCTCCATCAGAAAGGATGAATACCCAACTTTTGTAGCAACATGGACGGGAATGGAAGAGATATGCTGAACGAAATAAGTCAAGCAGAGAGAGTCAAGTATCATATGGTCTCACTTATTTGTGGAGCATAACAAAGAACACGGAGGACATGGGGAGATGGAGAGGAGAGGGAGTTGAGGGAAACTGGAAGGGGAGATGAACCATGAGAGACTATGGACTCTGAAAAACAACCAGAGGGTTTTGAAGGGGCGGGGGGTGTAAGAGGTTGAGGAACCAGGTGGTGGGTAATAGGGAGGGCACGTTCTGCATGGAGCACTGGGTGTGGTGCAAAAACAATGAACACTGTTACGCTAAAAATAAACAAATAAAAAAAATTTTTTCTGATAATATAACTCATTAAATTCCTTATAATTAAGTCAATTTTAAATATGAAATAATTTTTTAAAAAAAAAACAGCCCTAAAGCCCAAAGAATATTTGCTATCCTCAGAAAATTTCACCATACAGAGAAGGTACAATTTATATGTGAGAATTATTATTTCAAAATATACATGAGAAACATCAACTTCTCATATTTTATTTGAAAGCTATATTCATCTATCCATAGCATGATTCCCTTCTGGACTCTAAGATTACACAGCTGTGCTAACTGTCCTTGCTAGAAGCTAAGAAAAATGGCCCCACCTATAGACCATGGCTTATTTATCAAACGTCATTCTGGGATTACCACAATGCCTGTTCCTCTCCCTCGTCTATCCCATCAAAAGAAGTAGTCCTGGCAAATAGAGCACTTCCAGGAATAACAATCATTTGAATTATAGTTCACTTTCTCTGTGTTTTAATTACATTAATGCTTTCTACCAACGCCAATTATACACTATCCACTGAATGCAGAACAATACATACATTTTGAAGAGTGAGGATGTGTGTCTGTGTGTGCGTGTGCGTGTGTGTACTTAATCCCTGTTTCAAATAGCATATGATTTAATCATATAGAGGACACCCATGAGCCACTTTCAACACATAAAACCAAGAGTAAGTAGTAAGTAATTAAGCACATGGAGATCCAAAATGATCCACACTGAAATCACCCTTAGCAATGATACACACTAACAGATATCCAACAGTAGAACTAAGGTTGTCTATTTTTAAATGATTCATTGCATTTCCTCATTTCTGTCCTGGAAACTCTTGACTTCTGGGTAATTGTTGGCTCCTGAGTGCTTGCCTGGCTCTGACCCCTGTCTTGGATTGACCAGGCGATTCTTGTTGCTCCTTTGCTCTTGTTCCTTTGCCTGAAATGAACTACTGTCTCTCCCTGACTTCTAGCTTCTGTGTACTTCCAGAGTCAACAAGTTCTGCGCCCTGATCCCAACATCTGCCTTGGTTTTCTGAGTCCTGATTAATCACAGTGCTCCCACAATCTAGAAATGCCTGGGCCAGTAAATACCAGCAGAACCTCTTGGAATAGCTGCACAATGGATTGGCTCAGAATCCCCCCTCTCTCACTGAGGAACTAACCAGACTATACTTAGGTATTTGTTAAAATGATACAAGCCTTGAAAGGAGTTGTGAGTTATACATGAATATCCAGTGCCTGACATACAACAAAGACATATTAAATGATCTCCAGATTTTCCTGGGACAGTTTTATCATTTGTTTGAGACTTCAGGAAAAAAAAAACATGTTTAATTATAAACATGTAAATTACAAAATTTCCAAACCCTCTCTTCATTCTTCCTGTAGTGAAAACCAATGGGAAAATAAAACAACAAAAACAAAAATAAAAAGCATGAAAACCAAACAAAAACAAACAAAAAAAAAAAACCCTTTACATTGCTCTTACAAACATGTGAAGAGATAGATAAAATATTAGATAGATTTCTATGTGGACAAGAATATATTAGTTTAGGGGGAAATAATCCAAATTATATGTTAAGTAGAACAGATTCTTATAGTAAAGGAACCCAAGAATTAATTTTTATGATTTTCTGAGATCCAAGCCTAGGGGCACCTGGGTGGCTCAGTCATTAAGCATCTGCCTTCAGCTCAGGTCATGATCCCAGGGTCCTAGGATTGAGCCCCACATCAGGCTCCCTGCTCAGCTGGAAGCCTGCTTCTCCCTCTCCCGTCCCTCCTGCTTGTGTTCCCTCTCCCTGTGTCTCTGTCAAATAAATAAATAAAGTCTTAAAAAAAAAAAAAGAACCAATCCTAATGTTTCACTGGAGCCTAAGTTTTACACCTTGCTCCTCAATATTTATTTTCTACTTCTTTATATTAGTGCAGAACTTCCCAAATTTCAGCCGTATACATGGCTACCCAACTAGATAGCACTATTCCAGTCTCCCCTGCAGCTGGTTCAGCCATGTAATGACGTTCTGGCCAAGGGGATGAGATTGAAAGTGATGTGTGGAATTTGCCTCTGTCCCCTTAGAGCTGGAATGAGAAAGGGATCTGTAAGCCAGCTTCGACCCCTATGGGCAAGAAGACCCTCGTGTATTGGTTCTCCAACCTTCTGCACATTGGAACCACCTGGAGAAACTATATAAAATACTGATGCCTGGCTTTCTCTCCTATAGACTTTGATTTAATGGGTCCTAGGGGATGGTGGAGCAATAAGATAGAAGGAATGGGATACTCAGTGACCTGATAGAGCCAAGCTGCTTACTCCTCTGAAATACTGTTAGGCAATCGAATTGAAAAATTAAATAAGCAGAGCTCCAAGACAGAACGCACACACAAAAAGCCATGTTGATTACATTCGGCTTTCATAGTCACAAACAATCCTTGTCGTTTAAACTACTGTTGTTTAACCTCAGTCAAAGCAGCTGAACAAATGTTCTTATAAATATACACAACAAACACACAAAACCTGGCCTTCAGGGAAAAAAAATATAGAAACATAGGTTAAAAATAATACTGTTCTTGGGGCGCCTGGGTGGCTCAGTGGGTTAGGCCCCTGCCTTCGGCTCAGGTCATGATATCAAGGTCCTGGGATAGAGCCCCGCATCGGGCTCTCTGCTCAGCAGGGAGCCTGCTTCCTCCTCTCTCTCTGCCTACTTGTGATCTCCATCTGTCAAATAAAAAAATAAAATCTTTTAAAAAAATAAATAAATATACTGTTCTTTTTCTAACAACAAAAAAAGAAAGTTTACCAAGAGCAAAAGAGAGTGTAGTTTTAGTGTAATCCAGGGAAATCACTGGTGAACTTTCATTAAAGAAAAGCTAGAAATAAATTTAAAACGTTAGGATTACTCAGTTAAGACAAAGGCAGAAAAATCGATTAAAGTTTGCCAATTCATTAATAATTTGCATAAATCAGTGAAAAATTGGAAGCACAATGTAAAAATGTCAAAAAAGATGATGTTAGGCCAGAGTTAAGTAAATACTGACTTATTTTTACAGGACCATTTTTGACAGGATACCAGTTCTTTCTGTTTTGTTGTTCTGTTATCCTCAACATGTGACTCCATTTCAATGAAATCATTGTCGAAAATGGCTGCCTCATTTCCTACCATCACATCCTCACACCACCCAGGGACAAGGGAGAGAGTGCATACTCCTCCATTATCAAGGTACACCTTGGAAGTTACCCATGCCACTTCTGCTCACAACCCACTGCCCAGACCCTATTCATAGGGCCACACTTAACAGCAAGGGAGGCCGAGACATGCAATCTTAAGTTAGATAATCATGGCCTGAGCTAAAACTTTTATCACTATGGAAGAAAAGAATATTGGACATTGGGAGCGATTAGAAATCTCTGCCAGACATCTCATTATTCAAGAGATACTAGAAAACCTGGCATAAAGTGTTTAAAATATTCAAAAATTTTTAGTAGAATAAATATATGAATACAAAAATATTCCTACATAACATATAAAAATATATTAAAGTCACACAAAATCCAACACACAGATACACAGTGTAGAAAATGAAAATTCCCTTTGCTTCCATAATTTTAGTTCTGGGGAAATAACGAACTATTAAAGCAATCTTGGAATATGCAAGTATGGGACTAACATCTAGATGATAAAATGTCTTTCCATAGCTCTCCCCCAAGTGCTACTGACAGAAAAAAAAAAAAAAAAAAAACTTTGGAATGGGAGATGTTATTTCTGGAATCCTAAGATTTGTTTCTTTGGGACAATAGTCTCAAACAAGAAAAAAACTAGAAACCAAAGGAGCATGAAAGCGAGGCCAAGGTGAAGCATTACCAGGCAGCAAAGGAAAACATCCACATTTCCTGCACAATCACTGAAAATGTGTCACCATCTATAAAGCCTCTTCTACTGTCAAGAAGACAACTTCAATAGATAATTAAAATAACAAAAGTAGCAAAGCAAAGTCAAACACAGACATCAACTCTTAGGGGACTCTCCCAGAGAAACAAAGTTTTAAAATAAATAAAAATGTTTACTCATTCATATTCTATATTACTGTATTTTTGCTATTAACCCAGAGAATATTTTTATGTCAGTATTCTAAATTTAACCCGATGCCATCATTTCTTAAGTATTATACCATTTAACCTTTCCAAGTGAAAGGGTTGTCTTTTAATGGAAAATACTCATTTCACATTGATGACAGAACATAATGTCCTTGGCTTAGCTACTCTCCAACAACACAGGTCCTTTTTTGTACAGTATGCTTAGCTATATGGTAAGGCTAGAATACTACAAATTTATACATGGAATCAAAGTCTGAAGTTATCTATACTAACTAGAGATGTTTAAAAACCATAACCTCAACTTAACATATCAATTTTCTTAAAATTACAATCATTGAATTCTTGGATAAAATTCAATGATTATTCAGAGAATGGGAAAAAATTGAAAAAAGTTTTTATAAGATGTCTCAGGATTTGAATGAATATACTGAACACCATTTGAAAATTGGCCCAACCATAGTTTTAAGCAAAGAAACATTTATTAAGGGGTGATTTTGAATTTGTTATTGTTTGAGGCAATAATATAATAAGTCAAAGAAATCTTGATTTTAATATAGCTAATGCAATTACAATACATTGAGAATAAAAATTCATCTATTATGAAAAGTAAATATTATAGATAATAATTTTAAAGAATTCATGTAAACAGAAACAACTATTTTTAGGTTAAACTAATTGTACTCAAAACTCAAATATAACAATTTTATTTGGAATTAAAGTATAAACCAGGTATATAATAAGAGAACACTCAACAGAACAATGCTAAAAGACAGTACTGAGAAAAAAATGTAATGTTATCAAAATGTTGTCAGATAAATCAATGTTCCTTTTCAAAAGAATGTGCATAGTAATTGCTGTGTGCATTAAATGTAATAATACAGAAGTTCTACACAATTTGTGTCATGGTTTAAAAAAATGATTATGTCATTATTTCCAAGATTTGAACCTAGTCATAATATAAGAAATCAGGTGAAGCTACTTCTCTATTTTGACTTCTAAATTTATATGTTGCATTAAGAAAGTCACTTTTAAAAGAATACGCATGGGGTGCTTGGGTGGTTCATTCAGTTAAACAGCTTCTGCCTTTGGCTCTGGCTCAGTCATGATCCCATGATCCTAGGGTCCTAGGATTGAGTCATTCCCCCCTCTACCCTCGTTGAGCTCCCTGCTTAGCAGAAGAATCTACTTCTCCCTCTCCCTCTATCTCTCCCCCCACTGCTCATGCTCTCTCTCCCCCTCACTTTCAAATAAATAAATAAAATTGTTAAAAATCATAGCAACAATAAATAAAAGAGGGTGCCTGAGTGGCTCAGTGGGTTAAGCCGCTGCCTTCGGCTCAGGTCATGATCTCAGGGTCCTGGGATCGAGTCCCACATTGGGCTCTCTGCTCAGCAGGGAGCCTGTTTCCTCTCTATCTCTCTCTCTCTGCCTGCCTCTCTGCCTACTTGTGATCTCTCTCTGTCAAATAAATAAAATCTTTAAAATAAATAAATAAATAAAAGAATGATTACACAAAGACAGTCAGACATCCAACCTCAGATACCTGAGTTCAGTTCCCCTTACTGTTCTTGAAAGTGTATGTTTCAAATCTTTACCACTGTCTTCATAGGCCTTACTCTCAGCAAAAACAAACAAAACAGAACACAAAGAAAACAATAGTTCAATTTCATATAAAAGTAAAGGTCACCAGGCAGAAACCTCCAACTCCCCTCTCCTCTAAAATAACTCTAGGCATTGCCTCCTTTGTTCCTCCCAGAGGCAAACTACTCTGCACCTTCCACACACTCCCAACCCGCATCTCCAACACCCTTACCACTCCCTCTCCTCCTCGAAGACCACACCTCACCAGCAATCCTGAAGGCCCCTCCAGCCTCCTCAGGACCTTTCTATTAAAACTTATCTATTAAAACCTCCAGTATGCTTCCAGGCTGGAAGAGAAAGGGCCCAGAAGCAGGCTAGGTAGCCTCAACAACCACCAGACTCTGTCTGTGAGGCAGGAAGAGAAAGGAAAAAGAGGAAACCCTTACTACCTATCAGCACTATACCTACAGAAGCTGATTTGAACTTGAGGCCAGCCTGTGAGATATTATTAAATGTATTTTCCAAATATGAAACCAAGCATAAAGAGGCTACGTAATTTGCCCAAAGTTACACACAGTTTGTAAGTTTCAGTGCCAGAACTTTAACCCAGGTCATCAGATTCCCTAAACCCATGCTCTGTACCATGCACCGCACCCTACTGTCCCAGCAGGATGCTGGTGAGTGTGCAAAAGGAGGCACAAAGGCCATCCCAGCAGTTCCTCACATGCTACACTAGAGAAGCAGCAGAAATTTAAAAGTATCCAAGACAGCCGGCCCACTCTTGGCATTACAGTGCAACACATGCAACGATGTGTTGTTGTGGGTGTTTCGTGGCAGTGAATCTTGCCAAGGATCTTCTTTATCTCCTAGTGACATGGCAGTTCCTCAAATATCCCTCGACAAAATCACCTGCTTCTGTTACTAACCTACTTCTCCCCTTGCATTTACTGACAAAGTCTCAGTATAGTTTTTCCACTGGTCTTCATCCCTCAGCTTCCACTGGGGTCTCAGCTCATTGTCTGTCAGTCTTCTGCTCACACACTCCTGAACTAAAGCCCAATGATAGGCATTTAATTGCCAAATCCAGGGGCCTTTTCAGTCTTCCCACCACCTACTTCTCAAAAGTTCTAAGGAAGACTTTCTCCTGGGTACTACTAGGTCCTTCCTTGGATTTCAAGAGATCACTCTTCCCTGGTTCTTTGTTTCAACCTTTGATGGCTCAGTCTGGGTCACCAATGCAATCTACTTCTTCCTCCATCCTTCAAATGCTGGCTTTCCAACAACCTACCCTGTGTCTATATGACTTTTTTCCTCAAGTTCATCCCCTTAGGGCATCTCATCCACCTGATGACTTCAAAAAAATATGATAAGTTAATTTCTAGAACTCTAATTTTTGCCCCAATTTCTTTCTCTTTTTTTCTTTTTTTTTAAAGATTTTATTTATTTATTTGACAGACAGAGATCACAAGTATGCAGAGAGGCAGGCAGAGAGAGAGGAAAGGAAGCAGGCTCCCTGCTGGGCAGAGAGCCCGACATGGGGCTCTATCCCAGGACCCTGGGATCATGACTTGAGCCGAAGGCAGACACTTAAACCACTGAGCCACCCAGGCGCCCCCCAAATTCTTTCTTAACTTTCATATTCATATCTTCAAAAACAGCAGAATTTGCAGCCCAGCGAGTCCAAAACCAAATTCACCTTTTTCCTCCTCCCAATGCTCTTCTGTCCCTTGTATTCATCTTGTTTTCAAACTACAGGCTTAAGTTCCACACAATGTTCTCCCTTCTACAGAAACCTCCACTTCTGAATGAACACACCTACCAAAAGTTCCAACCAAGGATGTCTCCTAGTTGGTGGGTGCTTGTTTTCCTGTTTGTGGTTTGTTTTGGGTTTTATTCTGTTTTGGTTTGTTTATCTTCTTCATTGATTCTGTCTTAAATCAGACATTCCACATTTCTTACCTGGACCAATGCAATGGCAGAAGCTCCCAATGGGAACCAGACTCCAGTCTTCATTCCTCAATCCTACTGACAGAATTCTCTTGCTGAGAAACAAAGCTAATCTCAGTAGATACTATTCTTATATTAATGGCATTATAATAAGGTACAACTATGCAGATGAAACCATAAGACTAAAAATACATTCCTCTGTATAGGGAGTAGGCTCTGGCCATAATGATTAATATTCCAAATATCTGAATTATGAATGAACTAAGGTGTATTCACTACGAGACTCAAGACATCCTAAGGGCAGTGTCCTGAGGCCATCCTCATACATACATGTTCAAGTTAATGTTTAGAAAACAAAGCACTCCCCCAAGTCAGCCCAGGAGTGTGCCCAGCCAGGGGGTCAGTTAGGAACTACATTGGGGCTTAAGATAAAAATAGGTCCGAGTCTCCGGCCCTGAAAGGCCACTTGGTTAGGAGAAGGAATCTCTATTATACAAGTTGGACTATGTTTGTGTTTCACGTTGTTTCTAGGATTACTGGCCTCTGTTCTTCCCTACTCAAGAATAATGTTTTGAAGATTATAACATGTCCCAGATTAAGAGAAGCAAGGAAAGGTCTTCGCTGTATGCTTAAGTGGATTGCTGAGGACCAGAGAGGTCGTAGACATAGGGAACAGAGAGAAGGAATCCCAAGGTGAAATTCAGAGACGGTGATTCAGGAAATCTTGGCCTAGTAACTTTATCCCACAAGACATCCCTTTCCGGTGCCAACTTTGGAGCTCTCAAATTTGTTTACTACTAACAGGACAGTAGGTGTCCCCTCACAATTGATTTCCTACTACTTTTAGTTAAAGTCAGGATTCTTCAATTAGGGGTGCCTGGGTGACTCAGTTGTGTCTGCCTTTGGCTCAGGTCATGCTCAGTGGAGAGTCTGTTTCTCCCTCTGTCCCTCCCCCTGCTCATGTTCTCTCCCCCACTCTCTCTTTTACATAGATTAATAAAATCTTAAAAAATAAAAATAAAAAAAGAATTCTTGGGGCATCTGGGTGGCTCAGCTTGTTAAGAGACTGTCTTCAGCTCAGGTCATGATCATGGAGTCCCAGGATCGAGTCCAGCATCGGGCTTCCTGCTCAACAGGGAGTCTGCTTCTCCCCTCCTCATACTCTCTCTCTCTCTTCCTCTCTCATTCTCTCTCTCAAATAAATAATAAAAATAGAGAGAAAGAAAGAAAGGGAGAAAGAATTCTTAAACACACAATCCTTCTCAAACTGGACTGAACTTACTTCACCTCCTACCAATACCCAAAAGTATCCAAAAAGCATGTAGAACTTATCAGTCTCCGTCAACAAAGAGTTGTCAGCATCGCCTATGCACCGTCATGCCAGCAGCCCCAAAATGTCATATGAAGGTCACACGGAACACGCTGCTCTTTCCGGATGGATAGTTAGCTGTCTTCCCAGTCTGGCATATTCTCCTCATCCCTCAGAAGCTATCCGTCACCTCTTTCCCAAAACTTCCCTTGACCCCGGACTGAAGGGGCCCCTTAATGCCTCCATGCAACTTTGCTTATTACTCTATCATTGCCTCGCCCACATGGCATTGTAATTATTTGTATACTGAGGGTTAGGATGGCAGCATATGAATTTGACGATCACATAATTCAGCCGGGATAGCACAAACCTAAAGGTAATGTGTTAAATTCGTTTATCCTTGCCTGGAAAAAGTTAGATCGTGACTGAAGGAAGTTGTTTTTGGACTCATTCAAACTGTGTGTTTGCTTTTGTTTGATTTGTTTGTTTCCCTGTGTACCTATTTACACACCACTATATTTAGGCCAAGAAAACTGTACCTAAGAGAAAAATGCACCACTCCTGTTCTCTTGGAGTTTACTATCTAGGTAAGAGGCTTTTCTAACTGCTTTAGCAAAGGCACAAATCAGAAGAAGATGGGGCTGTGCTAGGAGAGGTTGAGTGGAAAGCCTGAAACCATCCAACTCAGTTCCTGCTCACCCTCTATGAGGGCCAAACCACAGAACCCTGAAGCCAAACCACAGAACCCTGGAACTCTACGGAGCACCATTTGAAAGAGTAAGAGGCATATATATCAACCCAAATCAGATAATAAATATGCAATTATTTACTATAAACTGTAAAATGGCATACTAATTATGGTTGTTGTTTTATAGACTGCAAAGTGTTCTTGCAGTCTTAAGTCAACAGAGTATGTATAAGAATATCATGGGGCACACCTGGGTGGCTCAGTTGGTTAAGTGTCTGCCTTTGGCTCAGGTCATGATTCCAGGGTTCAAGTCCCACACTGGGCTCCCTGCTCGGCAGGGAGTCTGCTTCTCCCTCTGCCTACCACTCCCCCTGCTTGTGTGTGCGCTCACTCGCTCTCTCTCTCTGACAAGTAAATAAATAAAATCTTTTAAAAAATAAGAATATCATGGGAAGAAGGACTGCATGAAAAGAAGGGGAAACACTGGGGGAAGAAGTAAAGAAGAGACTCAGAGACAGAAAGTGTAAAGAGGAATATCACCCATGCAAAAATTAGACACTAAGGCTGACCAGTATGGGTACCTCTGTGTAGCAACTGTAGCATCAGAAGAAATAACAGTAACCATATATAGGGCACTCCTGTAAGTCAGGGACTGGGCAGAGCCCAAAGCATCCATCATCTCATCCTTACAGCAACCTTGAGAAATGCTATTGGTTCCCCATTTTACAGATGAAGAAAATGGGGCTTGAAAGGTTTAGGAATGTGTCCAAAGTTAACTAGTAAATTAGAGACAGGACTCAGATTCTGGGCTATCTGAGGTCAGCGCCTAGACAGGTAACAAACTTCAAAATCTTTTGTTTATGACAAGACATGTAACTCATGTGCCCGCAATGTGGAAGAACAGCACATTCTGATTTACCAGGAACACTCCAGGGTTACATCTGTTTCCCAGTGTAATTATTAATAACACTCCCTTTCACCCTCAGAAGTGTCCCATTTTAGACAAAAATGGTCATAGCCAACCGGCCACAATGCCAGAGTGAAATGTGTCGACAAGATTTTCCAGGCCCAGTGCAAAATAAAAATGTGAGGCCTTTTGCTCAAAAAGCAGGGGGAAATGTGTTATTAAAGATACTGAAATAGGGGCACCTGGGTGGCTCAGTTGGTTAAGCCTCTGCCTTCAGCTCAGGTCATGATCCCAGGGTCAGGGGATTGAGCCCTGCATTGGGCTCCCTGCTCAGCAGGAAGCCTGCTTCTCCCTCTCCCTCTCCCCGTGCTTGTGTTCCCTCTCTCATTCTCTCTCTCTGTCAAATAAAGTCTTTAAAAAAAAGAGGTATTAAAATATAAAGCTTTTCTCTTTCTTTCATATATTAGCTCTACTCACACTCTACTATCCCAGTGGACTTCACTTGTAAAACACAAGTTCAAAGATAAAACTAGCACAAATTTCAAGACAGTGTTAGCAGAGTTCTAAACCAAGTTCCAGGTCCTTCTGAGTACGAAGCCCAGAGCAAAGCGCACAGCATGCACACCCATGAAGCTGGTCCTGCTCTGCCCTTCTTCTGTTCACTCAGATGGGTCTGGGAAGACATCCTGATCTTGGTATGGCCTATGATTTCACAAGCACTGCACAAAATTCTGTGGAAAAACACACAAGTAAAATATGGGCCTGTCCTCAAGAAGCTTACATTCTAATAGAATGAGACCAAAGTAAACACATACATGTATAAGTCTCCTTTGGTGCAGGGAAGAAGAAACTACAAAGCAGTGAGCACTGTAGCCTGGCATGGGGTAGGGGGGACAGCAGAGAGGACAGGATTATGAAGTTTCCTCAAGGAATGGAGCCCTGAAAGCCCAGTGGGAATACAAAAGGATAGAAGGGCTAGTAAGAAACAAAAGAAGCCAGAGATCCCATGGGAAGCGAGAATCACTCTATATACCAGCTATCTGTGGGGTGGGAAAGTTGTTCTCGCTTTAAAAAATGAAAGGGTTGGAAATGAGAACAGAAAGGAATTAGAAGTATAAAAGATCTTAGGGGTACCTGGGTGACTCTGTCAGTTAAGCATCTGACTTAAATGCTCAGGTCTTAATCCCAGAGTCCTAGAATAGAACCCCAGTCAGGCTCCCCTTAGCAGGGACTCTGCTTCTCCTTTTCCTTCTCCCTCTACCTCTCCCCTGGTTCATGATCACATGCTCTTTTTCTTTCTCTCTCAAATAAAATTTTTAAAAATCTTTAAAAGAAAAAGAAGTATAAAAGATCTTAGTATGAAAAGTTTTCCCCTTCAGGTCATATGATCATTTCATCAAGAGAAAAAATACCATTTTGTTTGATTATTTATGGGCTTGTAAGTCAAAAATGTGTTCTCGATAAAACTAAAAATACATTTTCTATCTCTTCATAATAAAAATAAGAGTTACCCTTCCTGCATGTTAATGGCTGAAACAAGGACAGAAATCTAAAACAATGACTAATCTAACAAATATTTACATTTGACTTAGAAATGCACTACCAGATTTTTTACAACAAATGTATCCCTTATTTAATACTAGTGCTAACTTTTTTTAAAAATCACTTTTATGGTTTGTCTACATTTCTGATCAGTCCTTCAAGATGGACTCCTAGAAAAAGAATCGCCAGGCCAAAGAGTTTGAATATTTTTAAAGCTTGGTATATTATTAGCTTACGTTAAAGTTAGAACTAGATTGACTACATCAACAGAAGGTGAACAAGTAATAATACATGCATATTCAGTGTTACTATAAATAATAATGAAAAAATAAATACTCAGAAAAGAAAATCTAAAAGTGTACTACAAGTAGATCTGAGGCTTTCAATGATTATGATTAAAAATAAGTCAGGGTAAACTTTTGTTTAGGATGACAGGCCAATTAGTGTGTTTGTGTGTGTGTGTGAACATGTTTGTGCATAAGTACTGGATGTACGTGCACAAAATAATGGACAAAGAAAAATAAAAGTGGAAGAGTCCATAATTTCTGAATGAAATAAGAAGAATGAAATCATTAAATGAACTACTTGTAAATAGGTACATATAATTAATTTACTTTATACCTCCCACAATTTCTTTTTTTTCCTTTTTTTTAAGATTTTATTTATTTATTTGTCAGAGAGAGATCATAAGCAGGGGAAGCAGCAGGCAGAGAGAGAAGCAGGCTCCCTGCTGAGCAAAGACTCCAATGTGGGGCTTCATCCCAGAACCCTGGGATCATGACCAGAGCCAAAGACAGATGCTTAACCAAACTGAGCCACCCATGTATCCCCTCCCACAATTTCTTACCCAACTCTATCTAGCAATAAGTTTTCAATTTTAATAATCAAGTGCTAAGGTTAGAGGAAAAACGCATATATTAAATAAAGATCAACAAATTAGTTTTTGATGTAGATTAGGTTAGATCTCTATTTCTACAATTCAGGACTCTGCACAGTACTTTTTTCATATACCTCTAGAAAGAAGTAACTAATACAGTTTAAGAAGTGGCTCAGATTTTTCAAAAGTCAAAGAACTTTGTCACCAATGAAGTTTCATGAAAGGCAAATCTGAAGCTATTAAAAGTCAAATCTCCACCTCACATCAGTCAGAATGGCTAGTATCAAAAAAACAAGAAATAACAAGTGTTGGTAAAGACATGGAGGAAAGGAAACCCTCATGCACTGTTGGTGGTAATGTAAATTTGTGGGGCCCTTTTGGAAAACAGTATGGAAGTTCCTCAAGTAATTAAAAATAGAAGTATCATATGATTCGTAACTCCAGTTCTGGGCATTTGCCTGAGGAAAATGAAAACACCAACTCAAAAAGATATATGTACACCTATGTTTGTTGCAACATTATTTACAGTATGTAAGCAACTTATGCATCCATCTATAGATGAATTGATCTAGAAGATGTGGTATGGAATAGAATATGAAATTCACAATGGAATATTACTCAGCCATTAAAAAGCATTAAATCTGGTCATTTGTGACAACACAGATAGTATTATGCCAAGTGAAGTAAGTCAGACAGAAAGACACCATATAATTTAATTTACAGTGGAATCTAAAAAACAAAACAAGCAAACAACAACAAAGAAAAACAGATTCATAAATACAGAGAACAAACAAGCAGTTGCCAGCAGGGAGAGGGGTGGGAGGATAAGTGAAATAGATGAAGAGGATTAAGAAGTACACACTTCTGATTATAAAATGTCATAGAAACATACAACATAGGGAATATAGTCAATAATATTTACAATATTTACAATATTTACAATATTTACAATAAAATTGTAATAACTTTGTAAAAAAGTCAAATCTTAAAAACATGCTTTTTAGAACATTGCTGCATGGAAGTGTACAACAATCCAATTTATCACCAATTACCCATATATTCTCAAATATCTAAATATTTCCAAAGAATGTGGCCCCAGGGGCTCAGGTATACTGATTTTAATTTGAGAAGTCAACCAGAAGTCAACCTGTGTTGAAACATTGTTCTCTCCTTCTTGACATAGCAAAGAAGTGAATTCCTCTACCATAATTATAAGCAGAAAGTTTACATCTTACAGAACACTGAGCGGAAAGTTTTGGCCTTTGAAACATTTCCCTTTGGACCACGAGGGCACGCAACACGGAGGTGGAAGGAGCAGAAGGTTTGAAGATGTGAGTTAGATTGCAAAGGCTAAGAGCTCCTCAGTCCTATGCTCTCCCAGGCATCTGCGTGGAAAGGAGCCAATGCTCTTTTGTCTTTGCAACAATGAATAGAAAAAATTCAATTTCTGAGTGATGTCTCAGAAGTTTCTTTCACTCAGTTTTGCCCCTTCTGGCTCTAAAATGAATGAAACGTTTCCAGAGCAGCCTTCCAATACGTCAAGCTGAAACTTTGAAACAAAGTTCCTGCCAGTTCTTTCTATGAAATCTTGAAGTTTTTTGACACTAGTTTTATTATACTACTCTCCTGGGCTCAGTGTGAACAGAGAATCCAGAAGCTGAGCGGGGAATAAATTTAAACCCGGGATGGAGGATGGGAGTAGGAGACTGCAGAGCTAGAACAGGGTAAGCACCACAGGTGGCTTTAATAGCCAACAGCCGCTAGAGATCATAACCCCGCTGCTAGTTCTCTAGCCCCCGCCAGAATCCTATGTTTCAAAGATTATTATAACCAAGGGACTTCGCTGCCATCTAATCTGAATAATGAACTCAAGCTCTAAAGCAATCAAGGATTTTTTTTTCTTTTAACTAAATGTGCCTGAATGTGGTAAACTGACTTTAATCACCAAGCCAAAGTCTTAAAATCCCAGGGGAGGAAGAGAAGAGGGTAAAAAAATTACATAAGGCAGCCGGGGACGGGGTAAAGAGTGAGGAAAGATGGGGTAAGCAGGGATTCCGGGGACAAGAGCCTTCTCCCATTGGAGCTAACTTTTCAAGCCCGCCTATCTCCAAGGCCCTGGCAAACTCATTGCGTGTCCAGGCGTGAAACAGCCCCGCCCGGGGTCCACGTGCGGGCGAGCATAGTGTCCGTGCGCGGGTTCATGGTCCCGCGACGCTGGGAGCGGTACCCCGTCCCCAGTAGACAATGCCGCGCGCGCTTCCAGCGGCCTCTCCGGGATCCGCGCCCCGCGCCGCCCGCCACCCCCTGCCTTGCCGCGCGGGGACACACTCACCAACACCAGGAACTCCAGCGTGCCCACATAGTCCCGCTCGGTCTTCTGGAGCTCGCTGAGCATGCAACAGGCGCAGGCGAAGCTGTTTCTCCAGGTCTTGGGCGCTCTCGGCGCTGGCATCCCCGCGGCTCTCGTCGGTCACGAGGTGGGCGGCGGGACGCAAGGCTGCAGTCCTGCGCGCTATGCCGGTGCCGACTGGTGCCCCGCCCCGCGCCGGCCAGAGGGGAAAGTTGCTGCCTCTGAGAAGTCCGAGGAGGTATGGGCGACTTTACATGCTGGGGAGAGGCTGGGGTGTTGGGAGAATAGAGTGCGCTAGCTGGAACTCCGGCGCGGGAGGCGCGAGGCTCTGAGCAGACAAGGAGAGGGCTCCTGCCCGGGACCTGTAGGCTGAGCCCCATGGCTCTGGCCTCACGCGGCCGGGGCTGGAGGAGAGGCAGCTCCGACAGCCACAGCGGTGACTTGGACATTCATCAAATGCTTTGTATCCATGTGACTCCGACACTTTACCCTTCGCCAAATCTCAGGAAAAAGGAAACAACCCTGGGGAAGTGTGTTGCATGCCAGCTAACTAAGCACACACACACACACACACACACACACACACACACGGAGTCAGCACTTGAGATAAAACTAATTGGAGCTAACTAAGCACACACACACACACACACACACACACACACACGGAGTCAGCACTTGAGATAAAACTAATTGGAGCTAACTAAGCACACACACACACACACACACACGGAGTCAGCACTTGAGATAAAACTAATTGGAGCTAACTAAGCACACACACACACACACACACACACACGGAGTCAGCACTTGAGATAAAACTAATTGGAGCTAACTAAACACACACACACACACACACACACACACACACACACACACACACACAGAGTCAGCACTTGAGATAAAACTAATTGGAGATTCCCAAACCCAGAGGAGGAACTCCAAGACACAGCTCCAGGGTTGCTTCTATGACTCCCGCCTATTGTTTAGCTTTAATGTGTTTTGTACAAATCCTGAAAGCAAAGAAACAAGTTCCCAAGGTTACATAACTGGATGGGAACAAAACAACCATGGTATTAACCCTCCCATCTTTGAAAAGAAACACATTGATTTTTGGTTTTGTTTGGGCACAAAATAGGTTTGCTTTTAAAAGCCCCCCAACCGAGAATAATTCACAGAGCAGATACCCTCCTGCCTGCCCTTGGAAAGTCAGTTAGCATAATAAATGAAGACACTATGGGAAAATGACAGCCCTGGCCCAAACAAACAGACTCCAGATAGAATAAGCATCCCCCTTTGCACTGTGCTGTTTTGGAGGGGTGCTTTGCATGCCTATGACTTTTTTTCAATAGCAAGATGGTATGTGAATTTAATCACAGGCAAAAATACTCGTGCCAATTTTGTTTCTAAGAGGTGCTATGATTTAACACAGTGTCACTAAATGAGCAGCTTTGTCTAAAGCTGTTATTGAGTGGTTATCAAAAGATATGTAGATACACGTAAAGGTATAGAGATACAGATATATTCTTAGGATTTGAAAAAGGAGAGAAACACAGAGCATGGCCTGATTGTAATGTGTATATTTATTGCCTTTTCTCACTTGGAAACAGAATCAGAAGCTAATGAGCACTGAACATTTACAATTCCAAGCAGAATAATCCATATATATTTTTGTCTTTATATTATCCACATTGATTTTTCAGTGTCATTTTATTCCTACTTAGAACTTGAAGCACTCCACACTAATGACATTTAAATATACTGAAGAGTGAATGGTTTTGATGAAAGAAAGTAGCATGTTAATTTTTTCCAATAGTTGAAAGCATTAGCAAAACTCTAAAAATAAAAGATATTTTCCACATTACTTACATTAAAATAATTATCAGAGATATCTTTTCAGAGCATGATGAATCCCTACATCCCTCAAAGAGCAAAGAGGGAGTGAAATATTCTTCTTTTATTAAGGGCACAGCTTTTGAATGTGTGAGGAGCTGATGGACAAGATATGATTTTCCTTTGTTTTGTGCATGCCTATCTACAGGTAGCTCTGAGCAAAGGACAAATAAGCAAATGGCGTCACACCTTGTGGCAGAAGAACAAAGGAGGAGGGGCATTAAAGAGCAGATCTCATAACCCCTAGTAAACAATAAACAAAAGAAACAAGGGAGGACAAAGGAAACACACATCCAGCAATGAATGGGAAAATCAAACATGGTTTAGCCTTTACGCAATGTACCACAAGGAATGAATGCATTTCCTCCTTACATCCACCCTTCTCCAATGTAAAAAGTGAGTAAATAAATCACGCTTTCCATTCAGGCACTCTTATAGATAAATATATACATATCTATATATATTTCTAACCAATTGCCCCCCCCCAAGTTTGAGAGCTGTTTATGCCATTATCCTTCTATCAAAAATAATTAGTTTATATACAACCCACTAGAGCTTCAGCCTTATCTCTGAGAGTAATATATTGAGCTTGAATCTCCAGTGGGGTTTTACCTACCCAAACCATTTGCCTTGAATCTACAAACGTGTGTATTGAGTAACTCTACGTGCATTGCATGGACCTATGGCCTGAGGACCACAGAGACTTGATCTCTAGGCAAATATTTCTGAAGGTATTTCACAGACCATTACACGAAGGTCTTGTTAAACATTTCTGGGCCTCATCCTAGATGTATTGAAGGAGAATCTCAGAGATGCAAGCCCTAAACTCTTTTGACGGGTTTTCATATTATTCTTAGCCCTGCTAATATTTGAGAGCCACCATTCTAAGAAATTATAATTGAGTAGGAGAGTGTTATAAATATAAGTAATTCTGTTAAAAGGAAGCTGCAAGGCATGCTTTGAAAAAATAAAAAAGTGCAAGGACGTTAACAGAAAAATATTCAAGTGTGCACATCCAATTGTCTCTCAAAAGTGCCCATAGAAATTATTATGATAGTAACAGTTTCTCCCCATTCTTCTGTTCCTCGGTGTATTATTCCTCAATACCATTTGTAATTAATAAACAGCTTCAGAACACCATGTAGAGCCCTCTGCCAGGCGCCTCTCAGTGTCTTCTGTAGCCCTGGCAGGAGTTCTTAATTCCTTATCAAAGACTTGAGAGCATAAGAAAACAGGGCCCTCATATCTGGAAACCTTCACTTTGATGGTAAATAAGGTCTTTCATAAACTCTGAACGTGTTGTATCCCTCCCCACTTCCTCTATTGAAACTTTAAGCTCTGTCTGCCAGGAAAAAGAAAGCGACAACAAAAATGATGGACAAGACCCAGTTTTTTCCTGAAATAGTAATGAGGTTGGAGCATCCAATAAAAAGGGGATGGGAAAAAAAGAAGATAGTGAGAAAAGGCTAAGTGGTAAACTAGCCCAGCCATTAAGTTTATTTCATATGCATGAACTTGTTCGGGTTAGAATCTATTATTATACAGTTCAAAGAGCCAAAGTACAATGCACAGTAGGTTTTCCTTGGTCAGAATTAGAGAAGAACAACTCCTGGACAGAAGAACCCAAGATGTCTCTCTAAAAAAAAGAGTTCCCAGCTTGTATTTCTGATAGAGATCATTTTAGCTTGCCTGCCATTCCGGTACTAGTGTTTGCCCAGGTGAAGTAATAAATCAGATTTGATGTGGAAGTCATCAAAAGACAATAGCACTGGCTAAAAAAAAAAGAAAGATCACTTCATTGCACAGCCATCTTGTTAAACAGAGAATTCTAGGAGTCAAACTTTTTTATTTATAAGTAAAATTGATTCTGGCATTTCCTTTACTACTCTAGCCTATAATAGATGATTCTAGACTATACTAGTATAAAGATATAGGTATGTTGGAGCTGTATAAAGCATAATTAGGAGTCTTGGACAAGAAATAATTCTAAAAATACTTATTACTTTAGGATTTTAGAATGTGTATTACCTAAAAGGACAAAATTTAGTTTCACAGCCATATTTTAATTTTAGATACAATGTTCATGGCATAGCAAACTAAATAAATGTTTGAATAGGATTCCTTTGGGAAGACTCTCAAGTTCTTAAAAGTGTGGTCCTTTCTACACTAGCTTGATCAAACCCAAATCATCCTCACAGCCGTAATCTAACATGTAATGGATAATCACTTTCCTCATTATGGAAACTTGACCTACAGCTGTTAGGTCCGTAATCAAAGGAGCGAGACTGATACAAAGCGGAAGTCAAGCAAAGCTTTATTTCGCGCCGAGCATTGAGAATCAAACCAACCGTTCAGGGCCACCTCTTACAGAGAGGGCGGCCACCCCCAGCCTCACAGACTAACTTTTATAAAGCAAAGGCCATGTGGTTGAGCATGGCCACACACAGGTGGCCAATGAGATTGCAACACACAGAGAAAGCTGCACAGTCATGGTAGGTCACACATGGGTGGCCAATTGAATTACAGTTCACCCCATAGTAGCTATTTGAACTAGTCTATCTCCTTAGTCAGAATTGGCGCCCAAAAGTTGCCCAAAAGGCAGGGCCCACACTCCTTGGTAGCTAGGGAGACAATATGCATACTCCACTGATTGGATGTCTCCACTTGACCGACTCATCCCTAAATTCGGGCTCTGTTATTGCCACCTGATCTGACCCACCCTTGTATTTGGGCTCTGTTAGCAGGAACTGGTCAACCATATTTTACTGGTTTCCTGGACTTGCTTTTAAGTAAGTTCCCATGGGGGGGGAGGGGGCGGGGGCAGGGTCAGTTTAAGTTTTACTGCATAAACAACAAAATGGCTGTTCAACCAAAGTGGAGCCACTCTGGCTAAATATGCCCTTACACAGCCATGCCTGCAAAATAAGCAGCCAGTTTTTGTCTATGGTTAATCTCAGAAGAATATCATTCTTACATCATACCATCTGCCTGCTTAGCTCCCTTTAAAAATCCTCTCCAACCTCATAAACCTCAAGCTATACCTTATTTCTCTCATCCCCGTAAAAACTTCTACCCGGTTGTCTTGTTGCCTCTATGAACACCCTCTCTTGTGTCCTCCAAGGTTTTCATTCTAATATATATAAATGTACATGAGATATATAATATATTATATATAATAGTATCTTATTATTATCAATATCTATATATAATATATGAAATTTATAAAAATTATATGTCTTTCATGTCATTGCCTGTGTGTCTTATCCTGGATTCCTTAGAAAGCAGAGAGGAGACAATAGCTAACGTGAAGATAATATATAGGTAATGTGATCCTGGGGGGGGGGGAGAGTGAGGGAAGAAGGAGTGAAACAGAGAAAGGAGAGAAACAGAGTGAAACAATACAAGAATACAAAATAGAGTTGACCATTCCAGTGGGAAACTAGATGCTCTCTTCTACAGGACCTTCTGTGTAGTCTTTTGAAATACAGCTCAGAACTATCCTGGGGGAAGAAAGAGGGAAGCATTTAATCATTATTTCCTATCCCCAGGTGGTCAAGGATTGCTCCATAAGGCATTCATAGGACCTTGTACTTGCATGGTGCCCTTGCATGAATGCTTAGAGGTTTGCACAGATAAAACTGGAGTCAGGAAGCAAGAAGGGTGAGGCACTCTTAGATTGTTCCTGTATGAAGTTGGTGAGGGCATTTGAGGAACTGCATCCATGGTCATCAAGAGTAAGAGAAGAGGTCAAGAGAGTTTTTCCTGGAATACAAGAAGGGTTTGAATCTACTTCAAATCCCTCAGGATAAAGGCAAATGTCATTTATGACCCAGCCTCTCAGGGTTTATTTCATGCCACTCCCACCTTGGCAAACGAACCCCAGCCATGCAGGAGTACTTTCAGAATTCTTAAGTGCCAAGATCCATAGCACAGTCCTTCTTCCTTATCATAGCATCCGTTATGTTCATTTTAATTGCCAGATCAATTGACGGAATTCTTTACAGGACCACAGTATCTTGAAGGAAAAGACAGTGTCACCACAGCTTCTCCAGAATCTGGCATACAGTCTTGTTAAATATATATTTATTGATCAAATGAATGAATGAATTGCACTGGAACTCTTTAATCATTCTATCTCTAAACAAAAATGGTCTTTGTTTAGAGGTGGCCTTTTGCTTCTCCTCTATCATTTCTTCAGGGGAAGGCAAGATAGATACCCTTTTATTTTCTCAGAGAAAAATGGTGTATATGTAAATGACTGTGTCTGTGAATTATGAGCCTGTTTAGGGGACCAGAAGAAACTACAAATATTACATTTCTTGTATTCTCAAAGAAGTACCATTCATCTCACCTGAAATGTGGCAATCACATAATTAAAATCCATATACACTATTCCTAAACCAATCATGGAAAACTGAACGAAATATATGATAATAAATCCAGGAAAAAAAATCACATTACCAAAGCAGAAAAGCAAGTTTACTGAAAACAGATATATAATGTATTAGGCTAGAGAGTTCCTATAAACCCCCTTATATTCCACCTTCCCAACATAGATTTTCTTATTGTGAACATCTTGCATTAGTGTGACACACTTGTTACAATTAATCAGCCAATGTGTATAAATTATTTTTAATGAAAATCTATAGTTTACATTAGAATCCACTCCTTGTGTTGCACATTCTGTGTATTTTAACAGATGTATGATATATGGGTGCCTGGGTGACTTAGTCTGTTAAATGTCTAACTCTTGATTTTGGCTCAGGTCATGATCTCAGGGTGCAGAGATTGAGCCCTGCATCAGGCTCTGTGCTAAGAGGGGAGTCTGCTTCTCTGCCTCTCTCTCTCTCTGCCCCTTCCACCTTGCTCTTTTGCTCTCTTTCTCTTCAATAAAAAGTAAATCTTTTTAAAAATGGATGACATATATCTACCATTACAGGTCAGAAAACAATTTCTAAAAGTGCCCTGCTCTCTATGTATTTACTCCTCTCTCCATTCCCCATCCTGGCAATTACTGATCTTTTTACTGTCTCTGTAGTTTTGTCTTTTACAGAGTGACATATAATTGGAATCATACATTATGTACATTTTCAGACAGGCTTCTTCCACTTAGAAATCTGCATTTAAGTTTCCTCCATGTCTTTTCATGGCTTGATAGCTCATTTCTTTTTATCACTAAATAAAATTCCATTATCAGGATGTACCAGCTTATCAACTTACCTGTTGAAGGACATCTTGAATGTTTCCAAGTTTGGGCAATTAGGAAGAAAGCTACTATGAACATTATTGGGCAGGTTTTATACAGATAGAACATTTCAGCTCCTTCGAGTAAATACCAAGGAGTATGACTGCTGGATCACAAGATGAGAGTGTATTTCTGCCAAACTGTTCTGAAGAGACTGTATCATTTTTCATTCCCATCAGCAGTGAATGAACATTCTTGTTGTTCCACATCCTCACCAGCCTTTGGCAGTATCAGGATTTTGGATTTCGGCCATTCTAATTGGTATGTAGTTACATCCTATTGTTGTTTTATTTTATAATTCCCTAGTGCCATACAAGACTGAATATCTTTTCATATGCATACTTGTCATCTGTATATCCTCTTTCATAATCTGTCTGTTAAGGTCTTTGGTCCATTTTTAATTAGGTTTTTTTTATTATTACTGAGCTATAAGAGCTATTTGTATATCTTGTACAATGGTCCTTTTATCAGATGTGTCTTTTGCAAATATTTTCTCCCAGTCTGTGGCTCATCTTTTTATTCTTTTGACGTTGTCTTTTGGCAGAGAAGATCTTGATTTTAATGAAGTCCAACTTATCAAGATTTTCTTTCATAGATCACATTTTTGGCACTCTATCCAAAAAATGTTTGGCTTTATCATTGTCACACCCAAAGTCACCCATATTTTCTCTTAGGTTGTCTTCTCAGATGTTTAGCTTTGCATTTTACATTCAGGCCCATGATCCATGAGTTAATATTTTTGAGAAGTGTAAGGTCTTTGCCTGGATTTGTGGGGTTTTTTTGGTTTGTTTTTTGCATTGGTTGTCCAGTTGTTCCTGCATGATTTGATGAAAAGACTATCCTTTCTCCATTAAATTGCCTTTGCTCCTTTTTCAAAGATCAATTGATTATGTTAGTGTGGGTCTTTTTCTGAACTCTTTATTCTCTTTCCTTGATCTATTTGTCTATTCTTTCCCCAGTACCGCACTGTATTGATTACTCTAGATTTATACCATGTCTTAAAGTTACTCCTCTGACTTTATTCTTCGCCATATCGGATTGGCTTTTCTGGGTCTTTTGCCTCTCCATATCAACTTTAGAATAGTTTTTTCAATATTTGCAAGTTAGCTTGCTGAAATTTTGTTTGGAATTATGTTGAATCTATATATCAAGTTAGAAAGAACTGACGTACTTACAATATGAAATATTTCTATCCATGAACATAGAATATCTCTTCATTTATTTGGATCTTCATTGATTTCTTTCATCAGAGTTTCATTATATTTCTCATATAGCTATTACATATACATTGTTAACAATATACCTAAGTATAATTTTTTGGTACTAAAAATAAGAATGAAGCTGCTATAAACTTTAGTGTGAAGGTTTTTGTGTGGACATGAGGTTTACCAAGTAAATGGTCTTGTGTTTTTTATTTCAAATTTTAATTATTCATCTCTAGTATAGAAGAAAGCAATTGGCTTTTTATATTTGCCTCGTATCCTTCTAGCTTGTTTTAATCACTTACTAGTAACAGGAGGTTTTTATTGTTATTGTTTTGGATTTCCACATAGACAATCATGTCATCCTACAGCAAGGACAGTTTTATTCCTTCCTTCCTTATCTGTATACTTTTTATTTCCTTTTCTTATTTTATTGCATTAGCTAGGATTTAATACAATATAAAATAGAAGTGGTGAGAGCACATATCTTTGCCTTATTCTTGATCTTAGTGGGAAAGCATCTAGTTGCTACCATTAAGTATGATATTAGCTGTAGGTTTTCAAGGATGTTCTTTATCAAGTTGAGAGAGGGTATGCCCTTTTTTTTATTTTTAAAGATTTTTATTTATTTATTTTGAGAGAGAGAAAGAGACAGAGTGAGAGAGAGCATGAGAGGGGAGGTCAGAGGGAGAAGCAGACTCCTCATAGAGCTGGGAGCCCGATGTGGGACTTGATCCCAGGACTCTGAGACTATGACCTGAGCCGAAGGCAGTTGCTTTACCAACTGAGCCACCCAGGCGCCCAGGTATGCCCATTTTTGATAGTTGTTTTAATTCTTATATTGGCGACATCTGTAAATAAGCAGCACACTTAAAATACTCCTTCCTGTTACAGAAAAGTTATGCAATGTCTCCTGACTACCTACTGTATTATTACATGAGACTATTAACAATTCTGCCTTTCTTTCTCTGACTCACCACCTTCCACCTTTACCTTTTAATTGGTATCTTTAGTTCTGTACTGTCAGGATTGATAATATTTATCTTGTATTCTGTAACTACATTTAAGACATCCACGTTTCTTTTTAAAAGTTTAAAATCAATTAACAGTGTATTTATGATATGACTACTTAAATAATGCTCATTGCATAAATAAGTAATACAATAAAATTGTACTTCCTTCTCCTTAGGTCCAAATTCATAACACTCAGGACACTCAGGGACCTCTTCTAGGTTAAATGGGTTCTGTTTCATAACACACCATCAATTGCTGAAAGACCTGCATGACATTGGGTTTCTTTCATATCTGAACCATGACTTTATTACACAGTCTCTTAGGTTTTGGTTTTATTTTCTACTTTTGGTAGAGATTCTAATTTTCTGTGAAAAGAAGAACTATATCCTTTCTTTGGAAAATCACTAATATTCTCCAGCCCCTTAGGTACTATCTGTTGCTCTGTTTTGTCTTTATTCTGTTCATTCTTCTTGGAGCCCTTGATTGCATTCCCACACTGGACTGATTGATTAAGTACCTGATCAAAAACTGTCATCCTGGGATTGTTTTTCCAAAGCCTTCAGGTGAATTCCACCATCTCTCTTTTCAGAGTCTTTTCTCTTGGTATACTCATTTTCTAGGGCTGCCATAACTAAGTTTTAACATCTCACAGTACTGGAAGCTGAAAGTATAAGATCAAGAGGTTAAAAAGGTTGATTTCTTCTAAGGTCGGTGAGGGATAATCTGGTCATCCCTCTCTCCTATTGCTGGATATCCTCAGATATTCCTTAGCTTGTAGATGTGTTCTCCCCATGTCTTCACATTGTTTTTCTTCTGTGCATGTCTGTGTTCCCTTTTTAGAAGGACACAGTCATATTGGATTATGGTCTCTTCTAATGACCTCATCTTAAATTGATCTGAAAAACTTTGGTCCAAAGAAGGCCACATTCATAGGTACTGGGGACTAGAATGACAAAATCTTTTGGGGGCATACAATTCAACTGACAACACTTGATATCTACACCTATTTTACTGGATTATATCTCAAATGACTTCCTTTAGAAGAGTGCATGAGATATAAATTTTCCGAGTCCTGGGATCTCTAAAATGTAGTTATTTTGCCATGATGCATTTGCTTCAGAATTATTATCCATTAGAACTGGAAATACCATTGCTCATTTTTCTCTTACCAGTTGTGTTGGCGATTAGAAGTCCAGTGCGACTTTGACTCTCTATCCTTTGTAAATGACCTGTTTTATCGATGTGAAAGTTTTTTGGAATTCTCTTTCTTTTGTGTTCTGACAGAAAGATTTCAGGCATATGTTTACATGTGAATTTTCTCTTAATTTACTAGGAACTTGATAGACTCAAACAGAATAGTGTTTTCTGACTTCTGCGAAAGTTTTTTTGTAGTATTTCTTTAAAATTTCTTTCTCTTAGTGGGGCACCTGGGTGGCTCAGTTGGTTAAATGTCTGACTCTTAATGTCAACTCAGATCTTGATCTCAGGGTTGTGAGTTCAAGCCCATTGAACTCCATGCTAGGCATAGAAATTTTTTTAATTAAAATTATTAAAATTTCTTTACCTTTGTTAATGTATGCCCATTTTTCTGGAAATCCTGTTAGTTGAGTTGGATCTCTTAGAATTATACTCTGAATATCTTATCTATTTCAAGTGTTCAATCTCCTCGTTTTGTTGTTGTTGCCTCTGTCTCATTCAATCTCTTTGTTTTTTTCTTTATGTTGTACGAGAACTACTCACATTATATTCTAACCCTTCTTTAAATATTTCATTTGGCATATAATTAAATATATAATAAATGTTCCACTTTGTACCTTGACTGTTCTTTCTTGTAGCATTCTGCTCTTGTACTCGGGGGTACTACCTTCTCAAATCTTTCTCTGAAATTTCTTTGTTTCTTCTAGCAACAATTTTTCTGTTGTTGTTGGTTTTTTGGGTTTTTTCTTTTTCTTCTTTTTTTTTCTTTTGTCTTGTCTTTCTTTTATCCAGTCCTTTTGTGATGTTGACAGTATATTCATTCCAATTAAGAAAAGGGAATGGGATTGTTTCTCTCTGTAGCAGGGATGTGTTTCCTCTATTTATGTGG